>NW_018127917.1:1864971-1873742 GCF_001952655.1 Monopterus albus
CCATCTGTGAGCCTCTCACCGTTGGGAGCCAGCCCCTCCAGAGTTGACGCTGTCAGCCTCATTGGTAGCGGCGGAGGCCAGGGACAGACTGGAGCCTGACTGGGCGTTGCTCAGGTTGTCAACTATAACAAACAGATTAAACTATTTACAACATTTTGTTACAAAGTTACACTGCTGATTTAGAAGCAACTACTAGCTATGCAGTAAAGACTATATAGAGGACTTAGCCATCACAAGAGAATAAATGCTATTCCATTGCAGTTGGGTTTAATATGGACATGGTTTTAAATTATGTTTAATGAGACCCACAGGATGAAGTGGCACCATGCTGAGGCACGTTAATAAAAATGGAGCTCCAGTTAAATGTCAACTAGTGATGTAACAATCTTACGTGTGGAAGAGCACTTGGAGAAATTTTCAATGGAGGATTCCTCTCTGAAGACGGTCTTGGGTCTGTGTTTCTGCTTCAGCTTGGGGTTTTTGGGCTTCACGAGACCTTGCTCCTCAATCATCTCCTGCTGCTTTCTCCGCAGATACTCCTGCTTTATCAGCTCCCGCCGTGTCTTCTCCTCTTCTTTACGCAGGCGCTCCTCCTCAGCCTTCCGTCTGGTATTGAAATCAAACACCTGATTGTTGGCATCTTTTTTTGTTAGAATAACATCTAAATCCTATGATAACGTTAGTAAAATTTGTCACCTGGCTTCATCTCGCTTGAGCTCAGATTCTGCTTCTAGTTGCTGTTTACGGAGTCGAGCTTCCTCAGCTTTCTTCTGCTGCTTCAGCAAGAATGCTGCTCGCTTCTTAGCAAGCTCATCCTCTGCCTTCTGCTCATCCTAGAACATGAAACAGCATCATTTGAATAGTGAAGCATTTAACTGTGATGCAAGTAAAGTGCTGAAATTAACAGGACAGTTATCAGTGGCTTAAATTATTTTTTGTGTGGAGCTGAGAAATATTTTGAATATTTGTGTATTAAATGTTTATGATGAAAAATGGCAAGGATGCCATTACTAGACCCTGAACCACTGCAATTATTTTTGAATTATTGCTGTAAAAACTAAATCAATATATTAAAAATGTATAACTCTTTCCACTTTTATCCAGAGGCATTACCTTGAAGAAGAAGCCCATGACTGACTTCTGCTCTCCATCACCTCCCTCTGTCGCTTGGTCCTCAGCAGCCTCCTCCTCCTCAGGAGCTTTCAGGTCTGACAGATCAACTTCAATCAGGTGGGCTTTGTTAAGCTGCACCTCCTCTGATGGTAGAGTCTCCTTCCCAGAACCATCTGAAGAATTGAGCTCAGACTCTCTCAGCGTGCTGGACAGGCACTCACCAAAGGACACTTCTGAAGCAGCCACTGCCGACAGGTCCACTCGGGTGGGCAGGCGCACGTTCGCCTCATCGTGTAGCCGGAAGGCAGCGCTCTGAACATGGCCAGAGCCCGGCCTGTTGATTGTCTCTGCTGCTGTGGGGTTTCTGGGGCTGTCTGGCTGCTCAGTCCTGGGGGACCTGCCCCCAGCTAACAGCCTTGGGTGTGGTACTGTCTCTGACCCACTGTGGGTGGGGGTGAGGGTCCTAGAGGCCTGCCGGCTCTGCTCCTTGGCTACCTTTAGCTCTGATGGTTTGGACCTGGAAGTCCGGCCAGAGCTCAGCTTGGGGGGTTTTCTGGTAGGGGCGGTCCCAGTGCCAGAAACATGCTCCACAAAGTGAAAGCTTGCCCCCACCTTCGAGTCACCATTTTTGTCACTGGTGAGAGGAGGATGTGGAGCTGCACTAGGAGGGGACTGTACATTCTGTTTCATCAACATCTCCTGTTGCAGTGACAGCTGCATCATCTGCTGCTGGATGCTGCCGATGGCTTCATTCAGCAGTTCGATGGAGCGACTGCACTCATTCAGGTCCAAGTCTTCATCTAGATAGAAGCTTCCATTGTTCCCTTTCTTGTCTGCATCTAAGGCACCTGGCGGGGTGATTCCCTCCACCTCTTTGGTCCCCCTCAGGGCATCAACACACATATCATCTTTACTTGATGGTCCTTTCTCCCCATTGAGCTCGTCTTTAGAGAGGTCAGCTTTAAGTGGGTTGGGTAATGTGTCGCTCTTGCCTCCCCCTTTCTTTACAATGTGCAGGAAGGCTGCCTTTCCCAGCTTCTGCCTCTGCCTCGCTGACAGCACTTCCATCTTCTTCTTCTGGTGCTCAATGGCACGTCGCTTCTCCTCAAGCTGCATACGGAGCTGGACAAGTTCAGAAGCCAGTACATTAGCACCACCACATCCTCCCAAAGGTGAGGAGGGGCTCTGGTCTCTTTTAAGCTTCCAGGAGGAAGCCAGGGGGCCACTGCTCTCTGATCCATCTGGAGTGGTCCTTTGGGAGCTGGAAGCACTGGTGCATAGGTCATGGTTGCTGCCGAAACGCTGCTTCTGGGCTTTGCGCTCTGCGAAGGAGGTCATACGCACACTGCCACTGGCCATGCTGCTGGCCTGGGAGTGAGCGCTGAGACATGGGCTAGAACGACCACTGCCACCATTCAGATCTTTGTCCACATGCTCTTTCACATTCAAGTCTTCTTGTAGTTTGGCTGATTCTTCTTCTTCATCTTCCTCATTGAAGGCTTTCCTGGGTCGGTTGGGGTCTTTAGTGGTAACAGCTTCGTCCAAATCCTCTTCCTCCTCATCCAGGTCTTCCAGCCCAGCGTCCAAGCCCTGGCCAGACTTTGGTTCTTCAGAGCCTAAATGCAGGTAGAAACCTTCGGCTGGTTCTTTGGACGAGGAGTCCACACTGCTAGGCACAACAGGCCTGAAATCAGTCTGACCCTGGGGAGGGACATCGGCCAGATCTGCCTCCTCACCTGGAGGGATAAAGGTTTGTCTCAGATTGCAAGGAGCTTTCCTACGAATAGCTGATGTAGATCCATCCCCATGGCGTAAAGAGCCCCTTCCTGAGGACCGAGGCCCCTCACCACTCTCCTCCTCCTTGTTTAGGCATATAGACTTTTCTTTAGCTGTTTTGAGTATGGCAGGCATCAGTGGTTCAAGGTAAAAGCTATCTGATGCAGGGCTGGACTCAGTGGTAGGTTTGGATCCCACTTTGGCAGTCGCTTGTGTCCCATCAGCCCGTTTTGCGATGACAGGACTATCAGTCCTGGCAACCGTCCCTGGAGTTTCTTCTTCATCCTCAATGTTGGCATTGCCCAGCAGGCTGTGGCCGTTGACTCTGCGCATTGCAGCCTGTGAGGGCTGGTGGACAGACGTCTGGTGTTTGGGTGTAACATTAATGACATTAGATGCCAGGCTGTCCTTACTTATGGAGCGAGCCAAACTCACACTGTCACCAGAGGCCATGTCTGCATCACTATCTGTGGCTGAATGCAACATGTAGGGGCCCAGTGTGGATATAGGTCTGCAGAGAGAGCGCATGGGCAAGGTCAGTATAATAAACAGGTTGCACTATACAGAACTCATTTACATTTCACATTTGCACATCTGGGCCTTACTTACACCCACATTATCTCATCATCATTCTAACTATATACTTATAAAATCTTTCCCATGCCAGGTTTAGTGCAGAACAGCACATATGGAAAAACATTTTGTATCATAGAGCACTTAAAAAAAAAAAACTAAACTAAACTCTCATACCTTTAGAGAAAATTATATATTAAAATTTATATGCCTACAAAGGGAAATGGAGCGGGGCTGTACTCTAAGCATATTTATAAATTAGTCACCATAAAGATCCTATCCTTAAAGCAATGTTTCTCACCTAACTATCTGGAGAACAACACATGTAAAATAAAAAGCTCAGAACTTGTTACATGAACACAAACATTTGTTTTGGCACTTTGAAGGTACCTTTGCCTTTTGTCGGGCCATGCAACAACAGAGCCTTGGGGTTGTCTGTCCATCTGGCTCAGGGAGTTTGAACGGTTTCTCAAATCTAACCAGAAACACATAAGCAGTCAACAGGTATGGAACAGACTCCTGGTAGCAAGTTCAAAATTAACCTGTGTCTTTTTCTGGCATATATAAAGGATCTAAAGATGTGTGTATTTGGAAAAGTGGCTCCACTGTTTTCCTTACCCGCACCATCCTCTCCTCGTAGGATGACCCAAAGTCGCACCCAAGACATCTGATTGCCAAACAAATCCACATACCCACAGTGAAAGCCAGGTATTTTAACATATAACAGACAAGAACATATCAAGACAAAAACCCAAATGACAGTTTGTCACTCAGTCTTCCCTTTCAGTTTCCCAAACAATCACTAACAAGCACACAGACAAAGAGAAAATGCTAAGAAAACAGCTTTACTCTGTTATTATTCACTTTGGTGAAAAAGAACACAAACAGGTTAAAGATGATGAGCACATGAAAATTTAAGTCAGACACCACTGCATATCTACCCATCCTTGTAGGAATACTGTTAGTTGACAGGATCATGATGAGGTGGAATGAAAAGGAAAGTGAGAAAGACTTACAGGGGGTCAGAGTCTTCAGGATGCAGGAAGTACCTGTTACAGACTTCAGGGCTGCTCTGGTTATCGGAGACACCAGGGTTGGCCAGGAAGCTGCGCTTAGTGGCGTTAGAGATGGGCACTGAGGGACGGGCACTCTTGGGCTGAGCTATGGCTCGAGCTAAGGAAAGGAGGACAGAGGTGCTGATCATTAAAATGCAAGAACTGACTGAGGTTTACTATCTCCAGAAAAGTTCAACCTGCCATGATTTACTTCTAATTGTGACCCAATAATAATAATGCTAAAACCTGCTAAGCAATCAGTCTTTCACTAATGTGCCATCTTGTCAGTGTAGTATCACACTGTGATACTCACCATCTTTGAACTCCTGGATATCTCTGGGCTGGACAAACTCTGGCTTGACAGTCTCAAACCACCAGAAGAGTTCAGCAATGAACACCATCACATTGTGCTACACAGAGGGCACAACAAACTCATTAACAAGACTTGAATGCAGACTAAATCATAAAACATCATGGTCCCCCACCCCTAATACAAAGGGTTTTTAAAAAAAAATCTTAAGCAGGTAAAATAGTGACAGCAGCCGTGTCTGTCGCTGCCTAACATTGGTTGGCTTCTTGTACTACCAGGGTTCTTATGTTAATGAAACCAGCATGTCACTTATTGTACCTTGAGCACGAGCGGTGCGTAGAGAAGGTCCTCTGTCGTCAGATAGAAACTTTTATTCAGATACTCGTTGGCGAACTCTCTAAGCAGCTGGATGTTGTATAGGCTATCAGCAATGGAAGGAACTTCTTTCAGGCAAATATCTGATGAGACAGGCAAAGCCCAGGTCAGATCAGGACACCACTCAATGACCTTATGGTTATAAATGTCACACTGACTGGACTGGGACAGTATGCCAAGTGCCAAAAATAGTATCACACATGGATATTGACTTTACTATATTTGCTAATTAAGTTTGATACTTATTATGGAAAAAGTCTTTGAGGGCAAGTTATGTATCTATTGAATGAGGGCGTGTGTGTGTCTCAAGTGCATGCATGTAACCACAGCATACCCTCCAGCTTCACAAGGTCTGGACAGTAGTAATGGACCACAGCGAGCAGTGCAGCTCCATCACAAACATCCCTCATCAGGTCTTCTAGCATCGGGAAGAAGGGCAGCTGTCGGCCTGAAGCGTGTTCCCGACGATATCGCACCTACCCAGCAGAGGGAGAGGATAAGGGTTTATGAGAAGAAAGGCCACAACAGCAGCACACACTACCATGGTACTACTAACAAGTAACATACTGCAAAACATCCTAGTGACTGGTGTCAAGAGTACAAATCTCGTGTATAGAGATTCACATCTGAACTAGTCAAAGCATCTATTATCCACAGATGTTTCCAGGCCAGTTAAAGCTCTAGCCAATCAGATCAAGGTTCTCCCCAGGACTTTCAAAACAAAAGGTATTTGGTTTTATTAATACAAGTTTAGCATTATGTTTAATGGATTATTCATGATGCTACTGTGGAATGTAAAGGTTCAGTGGCACCATAATCACAGTTTAGGGAGAACCTTGAAGACCTGGTTAACTGTGATTAGATGGAGGTGGAGGTGTTTGAGCAGTGATATGAATAACACAGACTGGATGGTGAGCCTTCACCCAGCTTTAATGGGAAGGCAGCCAGCACTGGATCCCAGTCAGCCCAGGCAACACGAGTCACCTGACTGGGACAAAAAGTGGGGTAATCACCGGCCTACTTATGGAAACTCACTTACCCCAGATGCATTAGTTTTGGATATATACGGCAAACAGCAGGTAAAGATGGGTATTTTCTGTTGTTTTTTAGTGTGCATGATTTATTGATACAAGTGAACAAGTACAAATTTACCAAATACAGACAAAAAAAAAAAAAGACAATATCACCGTTATACATGTGTGTAAACCTCAGAAGTTTCAAAGGAAGCTCACTCACAGACCTACATATGACATAAATATAGGCCACAATGGGTGCCAAAGCACACTATACTGACTGGTACTGCTGCTTGTATCGCCAAATGCTTGTGAGCTACTTGCAGATATTCACGTTACACTGAAAATATTGCTCCCTGATCAACCTGACTCTGTGGGACCAATAAAAGTATGCAGATCAAGCAAACCATGCACTGGTATGGAAAATGTGTAAGATCTTTGCATGACATGATAGAGAAGTAGGAATTATTCCAATAAACATCCTAATTAAAAGTACAGTATAACAAAATCTAATGCAACAGTACTATATACATCCTCAGCAAGAAAAAGGGAAAATTAACACCCTGGTAGAATTCTGGCGAAACTATGCACTAACTAAACAGACCGCACACAGCCGGGCAGCAAACCAAAGACACTTATCTAAATAACATACAACATTCACAGCTTTTGCACTTCAATACACCTATTTGGAAGATATTTCACAAACTACACCTACTGTATTAAGGCAGATTTTGTCACAAGTCTCAAGTGAAACTAACAACTCAACAATAAGCTGTACTGCAAGATGAGTTCTACATACAGTGAGTGAGTTGTTCCCTGACTAGAAGGCAACAGTGCTCTGCTTTGGAGAGCTCCTCTGGCTCCAGCATGCAGTGGGCCAGCTTGTGCATGGCATCAGGCTGACACACAAGCACACACACGGAGCAGATACTGTCAGAGGAAGCCGTGGGTACAGAGGAAACAGTGTGTGAGAGCAGAGGAGAGAGGCCAGAAGGGGCATGACAAAGCAGATCAGTGGCCAGGAATGGGACTGCAAAGCAAAGGAGAGTTGTAGGCATGATTTTGCTTTAATTCTCACTGGGCAAGCAAATAACACAAACACACAGAAAAAAGAAAATCCACATGGCCTACTTGATCTTGAAATGAGATAGAACACATTGTGCAGCTAAAGGAAAATCTGTTCAAAATGTCACAAAGGTCAGAATAACCTTACATCTGTGTGGCATATTTGCTACTAGAAGAAAAAAAAAGAAAACCAATAACTGTCAGATTCCTCCCCCTTGCTGTCACAGTGGCTACAAGCAGCAGAGAATGAGCTTGAATGAGCCATGGTGGAGTATGCGCGCACATCAACACAGAACTATGCGTGCAAAGGGGAGAGGAGGAAGAAAATGGGGTTATGGAGGGGACTGGCATCCAACTTACAGGGACTAGCTTCCAATACCATTTGGAGGGAGACTATCCAGTTTGCAGGGATAAAAGAGGGGAGGGAGGGGAAGATGAGGAACAGGAGTAGAAACATTAACAGGTCAGCGGACACAGAGAAAAGGATTGGATCTGCTTCTGGTTTAAACAGACAAAGAGCAGGCTCAGGACAACACCAAAAATGCCTTTAGGAAGAAACTTTTATTATAAAAACTAAGGATTCTGCTGCAGTTGGATAAAAACCCACCTGGTTGAAGACTTTGTTAGGAAAATGTTTCTAATAAAGCAGGTCCCCCAAAAAATGAAGCTACTGGCAGAAAGGTGCTGGTCATTTTGGTTATATTAGGTTTTTGGATTTCTCTCCTGTTTAAAAAAATAAATAAATAAAAATAAAAAAGCAGCTGGAGCGGCATTACCTTTTGATGGCTGGGGGACTCCAGTGGGTGGTGCTTGGCCTTATGCTCCTTCTCCATAATCTCCCTCATCTTCATGTTCACCTGCAGAAAAAGGACATGTTCAGTATAGGAATGCAAAATTTGAGAAACTCTTAATTGATTTTTTTTAGCAATATTGTTTTAAGATATGGTTTTCCCCCCAACTTTTCTTCTGTATTGTTCACTGCAAACAAGCTTTACTATAAGTGACAATAAGAAGACCAACCTGACATCCAAATAACTGACAGATAGGTTTATTGCTGTTCAAATTCCTTTGTATGAAGCTGTTTTTCCACTTTTCACTTTCCTCTCTATAACTAGTTATTTGGCTATAGGCTGGAGAGTGCAACATTCACACTATACAGCAGTAAATACAGAACAGGAATTGATTTGATTTGATTTTGATTTGATTTATTCTTTTAAGCAAGTAAAGACAGTTGATATGTCAACACACATAATTTTACACATATCCAACAAATGCTAATCCAATATCAATTTGCTTATACCTAGAACATGCTTGAATGGAGTAGGAAGAAGTCAGACTTATCCAGTCCTACCCCATGACATCATCTTACCATCATTGGTTTGCAAGCAGTATCTCTACATAAATAATTATCTTTTACACCACACAAGTAATATACTAAAGAATTATTACAAAGTGTTAACATTCATACACCACACCCACAATGTTCCATCT
>NW_018127917.1:1874291-1900725 GCF_001952655.1 Monopterus albus
TTTGCTATTTTGTTCTGAACATATCTGATATGAGATTTCCAGGAGAATTTGTCATCAACTATGACACCTAGAAATTTAATTTCATATACTCGTTCTATATTAGCTCCCCCAATTTTCAATTGAAGTTCATTATCTAGTCTACAATTCCCAAATACCATAAATTTAGTTTTATCCAAATTCAGAGATACTATATTACTGTCACACCATTTCTTTATCGTCTCAAGTTCCTGTGAAACCCGTCCAGCGAGTATTTTTAGGTCAATAAATATTCCCATCGTGTATTTCTTCTCATCCATAGCACTTGTTATGTCCTCCATCAGGTCGGCAATGACCAAAGATGTCGATCAGTTCGACCTAAAACCATATTGGCAATCAGAGAGGATTTTATGTCTATCAACTCATATCATTCATAAAATTCTACAGACCTGAGCTAGTCTTTTTTCTGAACTTTTCAGCAACACATCTTCACATTTTTTAATTGTGTTATTTGTGTAAAGTGTCAACAACAGTCACTGCTGCTGCTAGTGCTTAAGGATGATAATGGTATGAGCAGTAACCAGGCAGTGGAGTTGCAGGACCAAACCGACCGCAGTCAGTGGAGAGACACAGAGGTGAGGGCGATAACAACCTCTCAGAAGCACAGCCCACTGTGCTGCTCCACATGCATAGATATGAGAGAGCCTGTCTTTATCCCTCTGATCTCACAGCTTTTCTAATGTGTAGTTTTACTTAGTATTATGTTTTCTTCACTGTGAACAATTCATTTAAGCATGACAAATGAAAAACTGCACAGCAGGACAGAACACTTTATTTATCAAAGTGAACAATCCCGTATTATAAGGAACAGGTGGTTGTGGTTCAACCTCTGGAAAACTAATGACCCTTAAATGTTTTCTGACATTTTATAGACAACAATTAATATCACAAATAGGCTCTTTCCTTTTCCCCATCTGGGCACCATTGACATACAGGCCTCAAGAAGTCAAATGGCCCACTGTCCGTTACGATGTCGTCTATCAGATCATTCATCCCACATGGTGAGAAAATGGGTGGCAGCCCAAGATCACGACCAGCTGGATTTTAGAGAATAAAAAGGCTAGACCCTGTGAACAGCTGGTTTTTAGTAATGTGTTGTAAGAAGCCTTCAGTTTCAGTGTGCTGCTGCTGATATATGTGTTGTCTGTCTGTTCAAACCTTGTTGATCCAGAAGACCATTGCGTCCTCCAGGTCAAAGGGCAGCTCCTTTGAGGCACTGAAGGTAGAGAAGCGCTTAACAGAAGCCACCACTTTCTCAATGCTGATCATTTCAACTGTGTAGGCCATCATCAGGGCATCAATCATGGGCATGTGAGCACTCTGGATCAGAGAGAAAGGAATACAAAGGACAATTCAATTTGATTGGATTTTTTTTAATCCAGTTTCTTCCAGTGGAGGTGCCATCACTTTTGTACAAATGCATGTGACAGCATGAATGCCTTCAAAGGGAGACCAACAAAGAGATTACCATATCACATCTCAATTATCATGTCTTGGCTTTTTGCCCTGCACTCCTATAATGCTGTTGGACTCACAATAGACAGCTAAATATTCCAGGCAGTCTTCTTCCTTGTCAAAAATTGGCTTCGTTACCCACAATGCAACTTGCCCACTGACAGTTGAGTCAGAGACTCAATGGTGTAATGCCAGCAGTAGCTACCTTGGCCTCAGGCAGAGAGCAGCAGGCAACCTAACTTATACCTTGAGATTTTTTCATTTGTAAACCTGTAGTCATCAGACAGTTACAAAATCTAATCAGTAACCAGTGAATTCTGAGAGTTCAATGTCTTTCTGAGGTGTAGACAAAATGAATAAGAGTACTGTCTAATTCAGAGCTCCAGGGGCACACGCCTGAGCTTCCAAAACAATTGTGTAGCTTTTAATAACCACCACAATGTAATGAAAGATGAAATCTCTCATTCAGCACAGTGGGAGTTCAACCTTAAACCCACTCTACACCCTAATGCAATGGAGAGGCCCAGCAGGAGCATACTTGCTCTAAGTGGCTTCAACATCTGGTGCCTGCTAGTCAGAATGCTGCTCCTTGAATGCCAGGGTGGGATTTAACACACTCTAAATACTGATAATAAATCTTTGTCCCCAGTTGGCAAAACGCAACTGTGGTAGTCAACTCATTTCCGAATCTCATTTTAAGTAACACTCTGTTACTAAGGGTTATTCCTAGTCCACATCACAGTAAATAATGATACAGTACAAATGAATGCACTACAAAGCCATTGTTTCAGTCAGTGCTTTGTGTAACATGCTGCTAGTCTAATCCAATTGGCAATGGAAGTGCACAGTGATGAGGCTTGTTAACATAATGAATGAAAGCTATTTTGAGCTTTCACCACAGTACAACCTACACAGACACACACAACAACAGCAAAAATCTCTTCTGAGGAGCTGAGTTTCCATTGTCAGAACCTAACAAGGTGTATATACACCTCCTGTTTCCCATTACTGTCACCTGGCATAACCTCATGGGCTGATGAAGACAGTTCTACTTTGCTTTTTTCCCTGTGTTGTTCTCTGTTTAGACAAGGGCAGGACTGTGCTCCTCACACACACACACACACAGCTTAGCAGAGCACGGATCACGATGCTCCTTAGTGCAACAAAACCAGCCAGTGATGGAGACTATGAGCAGTTTATCTTCTGCTGAACAAGCACAAACTTGCAGAAATGTGAGGTCTTCACCGCTTTGTATGCAGTCAACTCACTAAAGTCCCCATTTTACCTCTAAGCTCACAAGTGAAATCCTCATTTTACCAGTGTGTGTGTGTGTGTGTGTGTGTGTGTGTGTGTGTGTGTGTGTGTGTGTGTGTTAGCTCTCGGACCACACCAGTAAAGCAGGTGGAATCAGTGGAAACAAAGCAGAACAAGGGGACAAGGGTTAGCCGGGTTGTTTTGTGTTGTTTTTCAAAAGCAATTATAAATATTAAGGCCACCTCATATAAATACTCAATGCTTTTAGACTGACAGAACTGTGACCAACTGCTTTTCCTCTGCCCCAGTTTAAAGGACAAGACAACTAAAAGGTTTACTGAAATTCTGATCTTAGGTCATCGCTTCTATGAGTTATGATGACACTGTGCTCAAAAACAATTTGTGATGATATGAAAACTTGGCAAGATGAGGGCATTAATTTCAATAATCCAGACAATCAAAAGGGTTCTAACAAGCTGAAGGTTTAGCCAAATGCTAGTTACTAACAATATTTAATTACACCACAAAACTACAGTATGTGTGTGTGTGTGTGTGTGTGTGTGTATAAAATCTAATAAGTACAAAGGGTCAAAACTGAACTATGAAGTGTGTAAACTGTAGTGGATATTAACAAAAGACACCTTGAGTAATAATTTCACCTTTTGCCTGCATTTTATCTCCCAGGTTTAGCTAGCCTGGAGGATTGTGTAACACATGTATTATCAACTGACTGCTCCTGTCAGACAATATAGTGATGTTGGAATATGAGGTCTCAGCAGGGAGAGAATATAATATTAATGAAATCTGCATAAGAAGACAACCTAAGCTGAATGAAGCAACAATTATTTACTTTCACAGCTCTGGCATCACAGGTTTCAAACTAAACGTCTAAAAATTTCAGTTTAAACATGCAATATAATATGAACAAAGAGTCATACAAACTTTAAAATATTATGAGAAATTATGAAATGACTCGTCATCAAAATGTTGTAGTGCATATAACACCCAAGTCTCAATCAGTGCTCAATAAACACACAAAAGGGCAAATCCAACAACTTGATGTACTGTTCAACCTTTTGTTCTCCTCCAACACTCTGCCCTCATCAGTGCAACATGGAGCTCCAAGGGAATCAGAGGGCTGATGTTGCCCTGAGCTGTGTGTGTGCATGCTGACAGATCGACGCACACATATTGTACATAAGTGTAAGCAGACTAAATAGGATGGCCAGCTTCTTCAGGTTTTACAAGCCCCAGCAGCTGCTCCCATGACAGTCAAACAAGGTGCAACAAGACCTCTTTCAATCACACAAACACACACACACACACACACACACAAAGAAAGAAACTGCAGGTTGCTATGGAAACAGCCTGTCTAGTCAGCAAAATTGAAAAGGGGGTTCCAACAGTCTATCAGAGATAAGCAGTGTCCTGCTCAGGATTTTCCATCCTCTCACCAGGCTTTGTGTCTGACTGCGTACACATGCGCCTGTGTGGATTATTTCGTCAGGCTGTCACTGGAAAGCTGACACACATCCCTGACTAGCCAGCCTGCAAACAGGAGGCTTGCTCAACACCACTGCTGGTTTCCATGGTAACAAGAGTAAGGAGATGACTGAGAGCAAGGGATATGGTTGGCGTTCATTCTATCCTGTGTGAAGTGCTCTTGGTGAAATTGTGAGACACTGGATATTATTGGCACCCCCAGGGAGGGGGGTTCATTCATTGAGCTGTGACGAGGTGCTGTTGACTCAGGTGACAACCTAAAAGATGTGGGTTACACACTGAGGACATTTAGCCCAATAAAGAGCTAATCTGTGAAAACATTATGGACACAATGACTATAGAAAGAGTCAGCAGAGCCTAGCCAACAGAGTCGTGTATAAGCAGGTATGACCTTTCAAAATATTTAAAATCTCTCCAGAATCGAATTGCAGGGGAGAATTTGGGAAAATGTGGGTGAGAAATATATCAAACAATAAAATCCACTCTCAGAAATATTAGTGTAAGAGTAACCCGCTTAACACTTGTGCCCATGATTAAACGACCCGTTCAGAGAGGACACAGCCCTCAATTTTTTTTTTATCAAAATATATACAATCTTTTTTTCATGAAATTAACAGAAGGTGGTATTTTCAATAAAGTAATAAAATATCAGTTAGTTGCACCAATACAGCACCATGTTAGGGAAAAACTATACTATGATAATCATAAACAAAATGTTTGACTGCAGAATCCCATATCAACAACTATACTAGATAGATATGTAGGCCTATTTTCCCAAAAAATACAGCAGATAAATAATACAGCAATCCCACCAGTGACGGCAGATTAATCAACAGCAGAAAGACTTGTTAGCTACAGTCCTAAATGAAAGGCAATAATCAGTTATAATGAAGTATGGTCCATCTGTAGCTCCTGGAAATGTTTGGTATGTAAAAACAATGATGCTTTGATTATGAGACATTGCCTTGTAATTGTAACTTAGGTAAAAATTGTTCACTGCAACCATTAACCACTGGTGACAATGGTATTAAAAGACTGTCCAAAAAGGCTCCATGAAAATGAGAAGAGGGAAAGTGGTTTTAGAAGTGAAAATAAACCTGGCTAAAGGACTCTCAGGACCGACTAGATACAATGCTGCCATAGCAGTGTAACAAACGCACCACAAATCCTAATCACAGCCTTATCTTGCATGCGAGTCCTCACCCACTAGTACGTGTAACAGTCAAATTCCACCTCTCCATTTGAATAAAAATGATAAGGGAGCACTCAAATCATCTGAGTCTGTTTCATCAAGTCAAATACTAAAGCACATATATGTATATGCAGTGTATAAAGTAATGACAACTGGTGACATTTCATGCCTATCCAAAAGGATTTAGTTACCCCCACATAACAAACAAAAGCTTTCTTATTGGGGGTGTCTGAAATCGCCTATTACACATGTACGTTAGTACATTTTTCTGTCAGATACCTCCTACTCTTAATGAAATTGCAGTAGGCCACTCCACCATCTAGTAAGCACAACTTCAGACATATCACTATGCAGTCGTCATGTCTCCGAGTGACCCAGATGTTTACATGTGACAACAACAGTCGCTCATTCTTCATTCATTCATTCATAATAGTAGTAGCGTAGTTGTCACTGCTCACTTACCAGTGTTATAAATGGTAAAATATATGTTGGCAGAAGCCTTGAGCCTAAGAGTTATATTATGTGAACTACCACATTGTGTATCACATACAGTACAGGTTATTGAATGTGAGCACAATGGCTAAGTAGAACTAGCTAGCAGGCAGGTTAGAGGGTCATCTCATCTCTGAAAACAGTGTTGGAAATTTCTAAATTTGCATTATTTGGATTGACCACATACTCGAGATGGTTATTTTCTTGCCTAAAATTTTATGAAGTGGCAAATCGTCTCACCATTTTGATGGGCACACAGGCCAGGTCCCCCTCTGTGACAGGTGTATCGTCACTCTCCACAACATATATTCCCTTCCTGGACAGAGCCTGGATGACAGACAGGTGGGACTGAAGAGAAGCTGCCTGCTCCGTCTTGAGGATGAGGGCGCAGACACGACAGTAGAGTTCACAAGACAGCAGCAGGCGGATGACAGGCGGCTTGATGTGCTCCTGGTCATACTGGTCTGTGTAGAACGGATCCCTTAAGTCCTCTGGAATATGGTCTGCAATAGAGAGAGTGGTTAGGTGGATCATGAGGATTCGCCCTGTGCTCTCAAAGTAGTATGTGCAGTTTTCCAGTTGTCACTTGGTTTGAAGACAGACACATGGGTTAGCTGGTAAAACAAAATAGCAAGATACTATTTGACAAAGCAAGAAAATGATGGTGCCTGGCAAACATGTTTAACACAGACATCTCCATGTGTCTCAGCCTACACCTATGAAACCTTTACAGTGTCAAGAGACTACAGCAATGTGACAAAGCATAGCACTCTCTGTACATTTGTTCTATATCAGCAGTTTACTTGGAACAAACATGGCCATTTGTGAGTCACAGCTTATTGCAGGAGTACATTGGGAAACAAATCCTTGCTAAGATGAGCCCTCAGTGAGAGCAGGCCTCTCGGGTGACACACTCAGTTTTGCCAGCACTAATGTAACAATACTACAGCCACAAAAAGGGGAAGAAAACTATGATCTATACAAGTAATTCTGTTGCTTTCTATGTGAAGTCATTCCCAAAACCAGAAACCACAGCCATACAAGGGCATGGCATGAAGCACTTGTCATGAGGCACACACAACCCAAATTTATACTGCAAGGTAAATCACAGACAGGCTTAAAACTGTTCTAATATAAGCCACAGAACCTGTGCAAAATTTTGTATGTTTTTACAAAGTGGTGTGGTGACAGAAATATCCCTGTTCTATTAAACCAGTTTTAAACTCTGCCTGAGCTCCAGTAACAGAGCATTAGCTGTACATGTGTTTGCAAAGTGTTTTGAGCATCTGCTCTGACTGACAGGATAAAGGTAGCCACTTATCAGCAATCCTCTGCTCACAAAAACAGAAAGGGAGGCAGCTTCTTCCAACAAAAGCTGAACTGCACAAGTGAGGAGGCAACAAACAAGGCTTTGAGAAATATTTGGAAAGGTTTACTTACATAATATCACATGTGGGATTTCCTAGTTTCTGGCAATGTTTTTCTTCATTAGGTTTAGCCTCAGCTAAACCCTGCTCTTCTGTTGTTGCCTCTGCTCCCTTGTGCACAGTACATGTGGCTTATCAGTCTTGTCATTCGCTGATGGAACTTAGGAGGCAATTATGAAAATTTTGTTTAACTCAGCAATTTTTCCTGCTACTGCATTTATGAAGATTTGTTGTGATGCAAGAACGAAACTGCAAAGAGGCTTGAACTGAAATGGTGATTTTTAATATAATTAACCATGCAGCCCTTATTTCGGTAACTACTAATGCTCAGGTCACATGGATGTTCTATACCGTATTCCACATGCATCATACCAACACAGAACTCACCAATAAGCTGCCACCATACAAAAAAATGATGGCATGGTACAACAGTGTCAGTCTATTATGCTTGGCACTGTGGGTCATCCCTGCAGAGTTGTGTCTGAGTACATAAAGACATTAGAACAGTGGGAGTGATTGTGTATGAAAACAAAGGGGTCTGTCGATCAGTCTCTTCCACAGACAGTGATCCTGTATGGCAGTTGCCCCCCCACTCTCATCACCAGGAGCCCAGCTGAAAAATTTACTAACTGAAATAGGGTGGAGCATGAGGATAGGGTCCAGCAACAAGAACCAGGATGTGCTACAGCAGTTAGCCAACCATGATCAGTGGCACAATATGACCAGTACAAGCAGGGAAGGGACCAGCAATGACAGGTTCTCACTCTCACTAGTGTTTGTGTCTGGCTGTCTGCCACTCACACACGGAGCAGCTGTGGCACATGCAGAGGGCAGCAGGACATCAGAGCATGTACATACACACACAGGCATGCATGATGAGACTTTACAGGGTACCATGCTGATGAGTACAGATGCACCTGAATCCCTGACAAGCCCCAAATGACAAGATGGCTGCACTTATAATGGAACGACATCAGACAGCCTGTTTACACTGCACTGTTTGAGTCTGTCAGTCAATGCATGAACCAAGCGGACAACTATGGAGCATTAGCATCATAAAAGACACCATATGAGCCATAGGGAAAATGAGTCTAATATGTTCAGTTCCCATGGGAAGATGATAAATGCAGCCGCACCTGAGAGTTGCCTCCCACTGGTCCCACAAAACCTTTGGGGCCACTGTGTGTGCTATAACTGAATAGCATGTCCACTCAAGCTCATTATTGATGCATCATTTTGTTTGTACAGAGATGTTTTTATGCTCTCTTTTGACCAGCATCATCATCTTGGACCTAAGATGACAGACAGTTAACTAAACAAACTAATGCCCATAAGCCTTGGTATAAACTCTAAGTAATCAAACTAAGCAAATAGGATTTTAGATCAAATTGCTCAGCAAAACAGCCAATAGCTTTTCTTCCATTAACTGGATTACCATTAAAATGCCAACCTTGTTGTCATTTGTTTACCATGAATGCTTCAGTGACATCAGGAAATCTGTGTAATAACCACAGATATGCAAGAAACCACAGAATACAAAGGAAGACTTATATGAGCCTCTGAAATAATGATGGGAGATTTGGCCAGACACTACAAAGATACAATAGATGTGCAAAGCAGTGAATGATGGGAATTGTGCATCAGATAGTTGAGGTTTACACTGACCACGTGTAACCGCTATGATATGGAGACACCCTGTCATCAAAAAGGTAGCTACCAGCCCTGCAGGAAAACAAAGGTTCCATGCTGTGATGCTGAACCTGTAACATTTTTGTTGATGATTAAAAAACTGCCAAACAGACAGGATGTTGTCTGATGCCATGTCTGAGTTTAGAGGTTAAACATAATATTTTAATATACAAGTATGCACAAATGTTCAAAACCTGGACTGCATGGTTTACTCACTGACTGGAACATCATAAGAATAGAGTACTAGTTGTGATTATATAACAATTTCAGTATTACTCTCACTTTTCAATATTAGGTAAATAAGTCTTATCCTCAGAGGTGTTTCTAATATTTGGTCCACACCATTCATAACAATCTGGCCTAAAGGCCCAGTTACTTATGCTGGCAGAATCCTAACAGCGAGTGTGAACGACTGGCAGTACAGATCAGTACTGTCTGACAAATATAGCCTAATCCTCAGTGCCTTTCACCGAGTCTGGTTTGGGTTCAATCTGACTGGTCACCCTCCAAGAATGGAAGAATCTGGTGAGTAGCTGAGAGAAGGTTCAGTTGCCAAGTGTCATAAGGGTATTGGCTCAAATGCACACAAAATATTTCTTTCTCTTGGGCTTTTGCCGTCAGTGTTTCACCACTGAGGCTCTACATGGCCTGCTGACTGTTAGTGTGTTGAGAACAGTAAACACTGTTCCAACAATAATATCAGAATTTCTGAAATAATTGTGAGCAGATTTGAAAAATATGCTGCAGGCACCATCTCAGGATTCATTAAGCTATCTGTGCTCCAAAATGGTAGACATATAGATTCACAACTAAGTCTTGTGGTCAACTGTAAATGTTAAAAAAAAAAAATCTGTGTAGCTTGAATGTAAATTAAAATACCTACCAATGCCATAGGCTTTGGCAAACAGCCACTGCAGGTTGGCAGCTATTTTGGCTCTGGCGGAGTCATACATCTCCGGTGGGACCACATCCATTGTGCCTTCTGCAACCCCAGCCAGATCTGCTTTTCTCCTGGTGCTGTCCCCATCAGCGCACAAATCAACATCCATCCTTAAAAATAAAAATAACAAAAAAATACAATGTTAAAGTTGCAATTATTCAGGGACTACTGCTGACCAGTGGACACAGCCATCCACAATCTGCCAGGTTGTTAATTCCCTTGGCGTGACTTGCTCTATTAGTGATTCTTCAATAAAGTCTCATCTCAACTGATGTTTGTTGATAGAAAATACTATTTTTGGTGTTGCTCTTATTTATCCTGTTAGTGGCCAATTAGACTTGCATCTGGTACCCAAGTAGCAACCTTGCAGGCATGATCACATTCATTTTGTCAAATGCTTAATGAAGGAGTAGAGATGTGTGTTTTGTGTAAGTGGTGCTTAAATTAACCTACAGTGAAACCACTATGACTTTAAATAGTGACTCAAACACCATCCATTACATTAATTGCAGCAAGCGCATTGTGTACTCTGCTACACTGTTGCAGAGCAAAACATATCTGATTTTGGTCAGTGACCAAAAAAAGGTTCATCATTAAAGCTAATAAGTAACGCCCTCACACTGACAAACAAAACTCCAGACAGTAAATGCCCAGCCTAGCCTGAAGGAAAAGAGCCCCCAACTCCTCCAATGACTTTCTTTAGACTGTTCTGTGACATGTCTTCATTTAGAAAACAGGCTGTGCATCTAAAAGTTATTATTATTATTATACACGACTGTCTGCAGTGAGTCAGACTGACTCATGTTTCTAATCTAATCAGTGGCTCCACTGAACTCAAAACGCTTTCACTTTAAACCGCCCTTCCTGCTAAAATCTGGACATTTCCATCAAAATACTTTGGCCGCTGCTTTGTAAGACAAATCTAAGTGGCAGTGTACTGACATTTACAAGTCCAACAGAGCATCTCTAAAGACACTCATGACGGTATGAACACTGTCAGGAAAAACAAGTACATACACATACTATGGTCCCACATGTTAATTTTGAGCAGAACACCAAAGTTAACTTGGCTGCTGTTATTGTTACATTACCTGTAGCATTAGTTCACCATTACCTTACCCCTAACGACCCTATGTTGGCTTGTTCAACAAGCTAGGTAATTACTAATGTAGTTAGGTTAGCTTTAACTGTAACGTTGTTATGTCTGAGCACGTTATTTGAGGGAACCACAGTTAGCTGGCAAAAAAAAAATCACGTTTATCTAATACTGGGTTAGCTAAGTGTTCACGCATGCAAATGTAAAGCAGCTAACCATTAGCTTGGAGCAGCACAGCATTCATCGGCCCCATGAATGACGTTAGCTAGCTGGTAAGACATTACCTTGAAAGGTGCAGTGTATTTCCAAGTCACCCTTCAGTTCCGTCCGGCTAAACAATTAACCAAGGACCTGCCTCGCTGTATAATGGCCTGCTGTGTAGAAAATATACCAGCGGCAGCGACGCATCATAGCCAGCTATTAATGCTAGCAGAGATTCTGAATGGTCTCCTCCCAGCAACAAGACCCGACCCGCGGCCTGTGTAACAACCGATCCACGGTAGACTTCCAGCTAAAACAAACGCCAGGCAGGAAAAAGGGGAGATTCCCAGTGACGAGGCACGACGTACAGAGGCTCTTCAGTTTAAATATCTCTGTATTAAATGCCTCATGTTAGATAACAAATACATACATATATTTGAGACTCGGGTAATGCAGCAACAACCAGTAATATGTTCGCGCTCTGCCCATAGGATTGTAATTACTATCCCAGCCTGCGTAAAAGGAACTAGTGCGCATGCGTGATCACCACCCAGCTTTACAGTAGTAGCCTGCTTGTACTGTCAATAACACACCAGCAGTAACTCACTCTCCTACATAAATTTCATTCATTTTTAAGAAAAAATGCTGACCTGACTCTTTTTTTGTTGTTATTTTAAAATCTGCCTAGTTTCAATTTACCCTCTAAATCTTGTAAAAACAGGGCTCCTGGGAATCATATTTGTATGGAAAGCTGACTATTACCACAGGTTATTGCTTTATTTCAATTCCACTTTATCACGTGAATAGCCTATATATTTGCATTTTTATTAAAACAGTCAAGAGTCTGTGTTGTCCTTGTGACACTGACCACTGATGGCATCTAGTGGTGAAGTGTGGATTCAGAACTAGATACATTTAGAGATGTGAAAATTGGCACCCTTACGTCACTGAAACCTTTTTCCTGAAAAATGTTGAAAAGCATTTTTGTCAGGAATACCTGCACGCCTATGGTTTGCCATAGATTAAAATAAAAAACTGTGCAACGAGCTTCTAAAATGGTCTGAATAATTTACTGGTGGGTTACCCCTATAAGTGGTGATAAATAAGTGAATTGTAGTGACATTTAAAGCAGACTACTGTTTGCAGTTACTAGGTGTCTTTAATCATATATTCAGTCATTCATCCTATTTAAATTGAGACAGGTGCTTACTTAGCTGTTTGGTATCACTGTGTGCACCACACTGAATATGAACAAGAGAAAGTAAAGTAGAGAAGATAATGAAGGAAATAACTGTTAAAAATACTCTCAGGCAACTCCAAGGTAAAGGCTACAAAACTATCTGCAAGCAGCATGATGTTCCTGTGACCATAATATTATTAAGAAGTTTAAGTTGACAAGCTATGATGCTTCTGGGAGAATGTCATCATGTAGTTCTCATTCTGTGAGTTTTGCCCATGGGCCTATTGTGTCATAATTGATCCATGTTTTCAGTGTGTCAATCTTAGACAAAAAAAGAGTTCAAGGTAAACCCAATATATTACAAGACAGCTTAAGGAAATTCCAACTGCAAATATTTCTGGAAGGTACAATTTGACTTGCAGCAGTTGCATTTCCAAAAGAATACACAACCTCAGAAAATGATTGAACTGAAACAATGCAGGCAAGAAAGAAAATCAAATCATCTGACAGAACTTTATTTGTAAGCTGCTGTGTACTTTTAGTTTTCATATTTATTGTGGTTTACACTCCTCAAGGCCAGCAGAAAAAAATAATATATAATGCAAACCAGAGGACTAGGGTCACCTCCCCTTCTTACCCATTTCATAATATATATGGGTGTTATTTAATACCAAATTTAAAAATGTGAGGCATTTATCAGAGTATCTATTTAGATCTGGCCACTGTTCTGAAATCCATGTAGATATGGTCAAGGTTTGCATAAAAACACACAAGTAGTGGGCACCAAATTGTACATTTAGGATACTGGCTTGACACAAGTCACCCATCCACCAAACAAAATGATAACTCCAATTGAAACATTCAACACTAAACACAGAACCTAACAGTGGGTTTCTCCTGCCACTCATTTGTTGACCTGTCAATCACTTAAACACACATAATCCAAAGAATACAGCCACAAAAATAACTTTAATGGAATAGTGATTTAGAGGCCAGGGGCCACGAGGCTGTTTAGATGAACAGATTGCGAGAGTATATTGCATAGGTTGTTGATCTGGGACAGTCCTGCACATAAGCTGAGTGAAGACAATAACCTGCGACTCCAACAGGTCTTCAGTGTCCCTAAGCAATACAGTTCATTTTGTTCTTCTTTTGCTCTTCTTTTCATCTGACCATTTTCAAAGAAATCGGCATTTTCTGTGGGCTTTTTCTTTACACATACTATCTCCCAATTTCAGTTTCATAATATTTCAGGAGAGATGGATCTGCATGCATGGCAGCTGTGAGACAGCCAGTCACCGTGGCCATGATAAAGGTACACTGCCATGCAGTGTGTAGAGAGGCTTCCCAGACACATCTAGAAATCCTCCTCCACCCAAACATGTTCTACTACTTTAAATCTCAATTTTTATAATGGTTTGTAAAAACAAACTTTTTTTTTCACACTTGTAGATTAGCTTTGAAGTTTGCTAAAAATGTTATAATAGTTTAACCAGTTTGGCTTTGATATAAATAAACTAATAGTACATCATTCAACGTCTCTCTCAAAACATTTAAATATTTTAAAATATTGCATACAAAGCCATGAGTTCTGGTGTTTGCACTCATAAGCAAAGTTCTAGACAGATTAATTAAAGCCATTTTCAAATGCCGAAGTCAAAGGGGAGTGAGCAGAGGTTTGCTATAACGGCGGGTTTACAAAAACAATCTCAGCCTCCCTGAGCAGAAAGTCACATCTATACCACATTTTAAATATTGAATAAAAACACTCAAAAGCTTGGCAAAACACACCACCCTCCATATTGTTTTTAACTCTCAGTACAAGAAGGTGCGGCAAAGCTGACCTTCTTGCAGCTGGAGATTTTAAGTACTCAACGCAAAGGCTATTATTGTAGAACACACTACCTATCGCAGCTCACACATCGGTAACACTCCAATCAAATATATTTCTTTACAGGTCAACAGAAGTCTTTGCTATTGCACAGAAATACAGAGTATTTTCAATGGATACACCTAATGACAAGGCAGGTTACACAGGGATGTTTTTGTTTGGTTTGACAGCATAAATGTTCACTGCTCTCAGAAAAACAAACAAAAACAAACAAGTAACCCCAAACTCCAACACTTGTTTCATCAAAAATCATATTATTTCTTTGTGTTTATGAAGTTGCTTGCAGCTCCACAGAATGAAGTGAGCATGCATCTTCAGCTTTTAAATTAAAGGCTAAAAAAGGCAAAACCTTTTTGATTAGGCTCAGCTTCATTTAACATCCCACAACAGCTGTTTGAAACAAAATATTAACCCTTCTTTTAAGTCCCTCAGTGCTGCAGTGAGTGATATTCACAGAGGTGAACAAGTGCTAAATGAGCTCAACATGATAATATAACATTCAAGAGCACATTGACAACAAACAGACAGGCCTAATATACCATTTTCTTGTAAAAACATAACTAAGACAGTTTAGTGTACAGCTTTCCTCTAAAAGGCAAAAAAGTCAAATAAATATTCTTTAAAAAGCTCAAGGACAAATGCTTTCTTTAAATTGAGATACAGTTGGCTTACAGTGACCTCACAGGCATGAATGGAGAGAGGTATGTGTCTGAAAGCCCATTTTTTAATGAGCTTAAACACTCAACTTTCACCACTGCCTCTCAATTACAAGTTGTTTACGGTTATTTGTTGATGAAAATGAGACAAAGGATAGAAGGAAAAGAAAACATGATATCGACAGAAGTCTTCAATTTAAAGAGAGAAAACTGAAATTGATATTTAAATATTGTAAAACATAGAAAAAGTTATTTTAAGTGTAAACATTTAAATTGATGTCTGATGTCACCTTTGCACATGGAGAAATTATATAAAATAAATCATGTCTGTCATAACTATAAATTGTTCTCATTAAAATGTAAAAACATACTAAATCTCAATTTTTATTATTACTGTAACAATAATGCTTAACATTGTTTTGAATAAGTATTTTACTGTACTGTTATAAATAGTTACATGTGTAACATCTTAATCCACACTCTGACTCCTCCAGCTTTGTCTTTACAAGGCAAAAACAATACTCGTGTCTCTGCCATACACAGATACACACACGCACCAATATGGTCACACACAAGCTGCCGCAGTCACACGGGAGGGGGGGTCACCAGGAAGCTCTATGTGCGATTGAGGGTCTGGAAGATTCTGGATATTTGGAGCATGACAGGGCCAGTCTCAGGGTCGTTCATCCACTGGGTGCTGTTCAGAGGATTCTCCAACATATCTTCAAATGCTGCACACAAACACAAGACACACGGTTGAGAAAATATTTAACCACACCACCAGCCTTTAAAAGCGTATGTAAACACCTAGCCTTTTGATATTCTGTGAAATAACCTACAGCATATTAGCACACTTAAAATACTCAGGCCCAAAGTGGTTTAACCTCAAAGGAAATAAACAACTTTCAGGCTGCTTTCACACCCAAACCACTTGGTTCAGTTTCCATGAACTCTGTGGTCTGGTTTGTTTGGGTTGGAATAAAAGTTGACTGGTGTGATTCATTTGTGGGATGAAAGCAAAATTGACCAACCACAACATTTCTTAATAGTACAGTGATTTTAGCAAAAATTCAAAAGCTAACCTATTATTAAACATTATTAAACTCATCTGCTGATTATGTACTCTGCAAACTTCCAAACTGTGTAGCCTGCATTTTACACAAAAATTATTTGGAAATCGTGGTATGATTATTTTTTTCCTAAATTAACTTTCCTGCAGGTGTGAAAAGAGCCTCTAGATCTGCTTCATCCTGCGATTGATGTTAATGTGACTATTACCACTAAATTAGGTGGCACTGTACCTAGCAGAGTCTTGGGATTGGTTAGACCCAGCTGGACTACTGGATTTTCCAGGATGGCTTGGAACAGTGGGCTGTTGATGTCAATGCCTTTATCCAGATCTTCTGGAGAAGGTTTCCTGTCTCCCAGCAGCCACTCACACTGCAGGGCAGAAAAATAACATCAGCAATCAAATTTCCTTTATGTTTTTGAAAATGCATTAATATCTTTAGCAGAGTAGAGTGCAGGATCAGATACACAACAATGTCCAATATTTTTTCAGAGAATGGTACAACAATTAATTTCGATTACACTTAAGCTATTGAATATTCCTTAAAATTGATATAGTTAAGTCCAGCACTGTTCAGGTCTTAATGTTTTTAAGCATCAAATGTAGAAATGACCCAAACATGGTCTGTGTAAATGACTGCAAGCAATACAGTTTTCAAAACAAAAACAAAAAACAAGGTAAAATCATGTGGTCAGCTCCTGTCACCTGGATTTACCTGAGAATCAGGCTTGGAGTAGCATCACAGGTTACCAGAGAGCTTGTTCTCAAATCTGGTACTACTATATTTTTTCAGTACTTGTTCTGCCTGCAAATACCACTATTGTATGTGTGTTTACCTACCGCAGCATCCTGTTGGTTGTTGTTGACTCTCAAAGCATCAATCACCTCCTTTTCATCAAAGCCCATTTCCATCAATGCAATGACAGCCTGCAGAAACAGAAAAAGATCATGCGTTCAGTTTAAGAGCTCCTTCTAATTACAACAACACATACACAAGTGTCTTGGGGACAGAAACTAATTTCTGCACAGTGGAGGAAAGAGCAAGGGTCAAGTCCTACAACCACTCAGATGGCCACTATGTTAGACAAATTATCCACACTGGAAGTGTTCCTTTGGAAGATGGTATCTTAATCACATTTCTATTTTTGGAGATGGGGGGCAGTGTTCTTGGGAAAACTAAAGGTGCAATTATGGGAGTGAGAGGACTCTGAACACAATCATAAAAACTTTGTAACTAAAGCCAGCAACGCTTTATACTGATGAGTGTACATTCAATCGATTCCAGTTTTACACTGTATACAGCTTATTAGATGATTCAGTCACAGGCTGCAAATAATTTCAGTTATGAACAGTGGTGCCTGCAGCCGTAATCCTGTACGCAGTGTGCGTACATTACTGTACCTAGCGGTCATTGTACAATCAATATACAACATATACACTGAAATATAGTTTCACATTTATGGTTGCTGTGTGGAAAGTTGGTATGGGAGGTGTTGATGAGAGAGGCTGGTGGACCAAAAGAGATGAGGGAGTGGTGCTCATGCTCATAGTGCACTGCACTCAATTCAAGCTGTGCAGGGCTCAAGTTATTATAAGAAATTACAGTAGGCTATGTTGTTGACAACATAGCCTACAGTTTGTCTTTATAACAGGAAAATACACTATGTCATAATAAAGTGAAAAATGTGTTTTAAGATGAAAGTATCTCATAAAACAAGCAAAGCATCTTGTAATAACAAGAAAACAAGCTTAATGCTGCTGTAGGTAGTTCTTGTGCATACTATGAAATATAATCCTGCAGGTGTCACTGGTTATGAAGACAAACAGCATCTTCCTACAAAATATGAAATACTGAAAACCAGAATATAAGTGCCTACGTGGGAGAGCACTGAGACAAATTTGGCACAAATAAATAGTCAAAGTACTGTATGAAAGCTCCAACTTGATAAAGCCACACACTCTTGAGTCCGGTCTGAACTCCCGTTTCCTACGGATCCTTTTGAAGATCTCTGTAAGCTCATCCTGCCTGCTGCTCTCTTCTGTGCTCGACTGGCTGGAGAGGCTGCGGAGAAGAGTAGGACCGGAGGCTGAGGCAGAGGGGCCTGGTGTGGCAGCTGCTGTGGCTCCTGCTGCTCCAGAAGAGTCCTGGCCTGGTAGTGGTGTGTCTACAGTGGGATCGTCTACACGCTCGATCAGCCACTCCATTGCCTGGGTCACAGACATACTACAGGAAGAGAGAATAAGATTAGAAAGAAATGGTGTCCCCAAAGGCTTTTAGAATGAATGAGAATAACACCATGCTAAACAAGACCAGCAACAACTTCTCTGTACAACAGAGTAAATAATCTGTGCATATTTGGTTTGTTTAATTCATTGCATACTTACTGGTTCAATCTAAGAGCTTTGGTGGCTCTGCTCTCAGGGAACCCCATCTCAGTGAGCTGCTGAAGGGCTGTTTCATCCACCCGATCATCTTCATCTTCATCCAGCATTGCTACAAGACAGAACTATAACTAATGTTGGGCAATATGTGTAAAATGTCTACAACAATAATCAACAGCATCTATTTTTCTAGCAACAAAACACTGAATTATGTCTCAGAAATATAAAAGAAATTGTAAATAACGTCCACTGCACCGAGCCTAATGGTAAAAATTAAAACAGTGCATATCAATTTAGTGGTGTGCACTGCTGCTTCACAGCAGGCAACCGGGCACTTTCAAGGTGGAGTTTTCATGTTAACCCCATATCTGTGTTGTCGGGGAGCTCAGGTTTCCACCCACTTGACTACAGGTGTTGACTCTGCATTACACTGGAGACTGGGTGAACCCCAACTCTTGCCCAGTGTATGCTGAGTTTGGCTATCGCTCTCCATAATAAGGTGCAGTTTTTTTTTTGTTTTGTTTTTTACAATGTCTGTTACATGTTAAACAAAACCTTTTATAATGCTACCTTTCCCAGATTATAAACACTTGGAAATGGGTTTAATGGATTGTATGCTTTACCATTGGCCTTCCTGAAAAGTTCAACTGCATCAGGGTTCAAGGCAAGAAGCTTCTGGGCAACTTCGATGAGAGAGACCAGGATTTTTCTAAGCTCTGTCTGAAACTGGAACAAAACAAACATTTAAAATCAATATCAACTTTGACACTATCAATTTTTCTAATAGTTTAAACTATGAATGAACTCTGAACTCTTACTGAATTGAATCAAAATGTTCAAGTTTCAAAGCATCCTGTTATCTTAAGCTATCCATCTAAGAACCTTACATCTCTGATGTTGTGTTGGGTAACAGTACGGTCAGTGTGGCGTGTGGACAGGTTGGCAGTGGCTTTCAGGATAGCATCTTTGTCTGGAGCTTTGTTATCTTGTTTCTTCTGTGACAACCAGGTCATACAACAAAGAGAGTTAATAAAGTTAAGCAAGACAATTTTTGTATGCAAGTTTTGAAGACATGCTTTCACCTCTTTACAAAAAGTTGATTAAGCTTACCTTTTCATCTGAACTAACATCTGCCATCTTTGGTGGGGTTGGTGGTGGCCTTTTCTTTATAAGCAACAGAACATCTATAACAGATATGAAATATGCTCAAAAACAGTGCATAATTGTTTTGTAACAATGACCAAACTTATTTTTAAAAAGTGCGTTACATACCTTTATCTTTGAGATTTTCATCAGCAACAGTTTTAGTGTCTGTGAGCACTCTTTCTGTAGCAGCATGTATAAGTTTATGGTGGGTAAGTGTTTTGGGGTCTTCTAGACTTCCATGTACATACTACCAAAAAAACAAAACAAAAAAAAAACAAAAGCACAATATAAAGTAGCAGAGCTGCAACTACAAATAATTTTCCATGATCATTAATCTACCAATTATTTTTTAAGTTCTGTCACAATTTCTGAGGATTCAGTTGACAACTTAAATGGTATTTTTGTCAAGAACCGCTTACCCAATTACTGTTTTTAAATAAGCTGTTTTTAAATATTTACTAACTCTGTAACCAATTAGTAAATTAAACACCCTTTAAAACTAAAATGTGTTAATAAAAGCTGATAATGTCAACTTTCCTCATGATTATCTGTGCCCATGTTGCTGTTACACAAAATGTCATTGAGTCTATGTACATCTTACCATTTTTTAATAAGAAAAAGACATTTCACCACCACATCAGTTTATACTATAGCCCATAGAAGGAGAAGAGAGAGGAGCTGTGTAATAATAGCCTGAAATACAACATGCCTCTCTAGTTAGCTACTGGGAACACAACAGGGGTAGTATTAGCTCGCTAACTACCTTGAGAGAGGCAGGCAACCTTCTAAATTATAAATAGCAAAGTCTACCCAGTTACTATAAATACAAAGTCAGTGACACTGACACTGACAGTTTACACAGAGTGCATGGTAGACTGCAAACACCTCAGACAGAGGAGTAACGTGGCAAAAAAATCAACTAGGGAGACACAAACAACCCAAAACCTACATGTTTTAAGCACCTCTCCTTCAGTTTCTCAACTGTGGTGTCTTCCGTGACCTCCTCCAACCACTCCGTGCCGTCCATGGTACAGATGTGTATTTTCAACACTTTGCCGGCGAATATCTTCTCCTCCTGGACGAACATAGCAGCAGTATTAAGAATAAAGAGTACCAGTCCAGTGACGTTAGCTAACAGCAGTTGCTATGTGTTCCTGGCAAGCTAGCGTGCTAACGTTAGCACACAGCTAGCCGTCGTTCTGTAAATCCACCGACAACAGAGCAGGAGCATGCACCAATTAGCTGAGGGCCATTTTCCATTCCCTCTGCCGGTTTTCAATGCGGTAGTGACCGTTTGGCGTATTCTGTCCCTCGCCAAGTAGTTTATTTTCCCTCTTAACACAAGCAGTCAGCCAGCGAGTACCCTATTTCACTGTAATGTTTGAACGTTGAACTTTAAAAGTGCTACGACCGGTGCATCATGGGACTTGTAGTTCTCGCATCAACTCACAGTATAAGAACATTGACAAGACACTGTGAATGATGTTAGTGCCATAATAATAATGAAAAATAATTCAAAATTTCCTATAGGATTTTCACTTTTATGTACACAAATATTGTGTTTATTTTATTTGTCCTCAAGTCTCTTAATGACATTTCCTGAACAAATAAAGCTTAGGCTAATTAACTAAAGACAGAAAAATATAAGAACATATTTTTAATACAGTCTATTTGTATGTAAAGTGATTTCACTTTTCATCTTAGTTTAGGTGAATGTTGAAAGGACCAAGACTGAACACTTCCCATTTCAGGCAGTTTACTTTGACAAACTTGGGTGAGATTAAGATCAATATACGTATCAACATAGTCAGATACCTGAAATGTATACAATCCCTCGCACCCCCAGACTATACTCTGCAGGTGGTGCAGATGCCTCTGACCTACAGCGTTTATATCTGTCATATGCTTCATAACCTCAATGTTCATACCTTATGTGGCAATTTGGACAAAAGCACTTAGATGCTGTGACTCAACCTTGATAGACAACAAGTCAAGAGGTCATATCTGTCCCTGATGTAAACTTCAGTGAGACAGCCTGTGATTCAGTTGGGAAGATTTTGCAGATTTACGTTTAATCAGTTTAAATAAACCAAAATAAAATGATGATGTGTTAAAGTCATCCAACATCAAATGTGAAAATTTGCTGTTTTTCTTGGCCTTGCATATAGTAAGATGAAAGCTTTGAACTCCAGAGGGTTAAAACACAGTAAGTGACTAATAATACACCTATACAATGTCAGTGCCTACTCTATAATAATTTATTTTGTTTGTATTTGTTTAATTGGTTTTTAATCTGCCATGATAAGAAAGGCTGGATTATTACCCAGGTAAAGCATGCAATGTCCTAAGGGCATAAACTCAATATCAACAGATAGATTAAGAACAATTTGAAGCCCAATATGACAACTTCAATGTTTTGATTGGTCTGAGCAACAGCCCAAAAGTCAAAAATATAGCAAAGGCCTTAAAGTGGTTCTTGCCTTATTACCAGAGTTTGAGAGGACCCTGTGTCAAAATATCATTTTAAGGCATTCATTATTTCACTTTAGTGTATACATGTTGCATGGTCCATCCTTTATGTGTTTAATCCAATTACTACACTTGGGGCCAAATAATATTTTAACACAGAAAAACCTTACATCATGAAATGGGGGATATTGGGATCTAATATCTCATTTTTCCACCCTGGTCCCCCTAGCAGGTTAATGGGTCACAGCAAAACCCACTATGCAAAGATGTATTTATTTATTTATACATTTTTTACCTTATTTATTTCCACAATATGCACAAGTTGCATAAAAAGTGAATAACATGTAGACATAATTTGCACCACTAGATGGAGACATACTACGTTAAACCATTCTACTCTGCCCTTTCAGCAAAGATCAAAAGATGTGCTATACAGCATGAAGACAGCTATCACATCCCAGGGCATATTCATTCACCTAGTGCTATCAATGGCACATGCCTATATTATGCTGCACAGGATCTTTATTTGTATTGTAGTAATTGTATTACAAATTCTAATCTTTCTTAAAAGATAAAATGTGTATAAGATAATGCTATTTATAAATATTCTGTCATAAGGTAAAGAAAAAAGACAGTTTTCATAGCTTCAAGACACTTGTCCTTTATTATGACAAGAAATATTTTTACAGATTGAAAGTGAAAAGGGAAAATACATTTCTTGCTAATTATAACTTTAGAAGTGGAAACATATTACAGATATTACATTTACTCTCACAAAGCATTAGTGGACACAACTGAGGACTCAGCCAACAGTTTATTCATTTTAACAAAAACCTTTCATAACATACACCAAGGGCTGCCTCAGTGAATTTCTGTGTGACAGAACAGTAAATAAATATAAATTTATAAAATATCTATTTTCTTTTTTATGAGACAAATGTCACCTAACAATTTACTGCATCTAAGTGTGTATAGTTCAAATTGATTTATGCATTAATAGGACAGTAAAATACTAAATATATATCCTGTTCTGTTTGGCATTTTAGAGGCTGTTGACTTGGTGTCAGATCTATCAAACTACATGCTTAAGACATCAGATTTCTTGAACAAAATCTTGATTACAAGGAAAATGCATGACATATTTACAAAAGGATGAACTTAGCCATAGGCTCAAACTAATAGGAGGGAGAGGGGAAATGAAGTTTCCTTTTCCCTCTCGACAACAACATACATTGTGGCCGACGGGCCAGGTTCTCAACAGCACAGGACGAACAGAGACTCAAGCCTGTCTTAACTGCCAGTCTCCAAGAAGGCTGTACACTGTACAACATTTCACACCTCCACCACATCTTTACATATGAATGTAATAAAATGTAGTGGTACAACATAATGTTCTTTGACTGATTCAAGAACCGTATACAAATCTAGAAAGTGTAACTAAAAATTCACATGATGTTTAAAAAAAATTGAAAGAACCTGCATAGGATACAGGAGGTGTTCTGTTAACATTCACAATCCGTTTACCATCGAGTGACTAAAATACTGTATTTTTCACACTTACAACAAACTGAAATTACACTGAAACTTAAAATGTGCTCTAGGAAATGCACCTTGATCAGGATTTTCTTTATAAACAAGATTATACATAAAATAACAAAATATAAACACAGATTGAAAAATCATATGAAAAAAGCAAAGACTAAGGGTCCTTAAGAAAATAAATACCCAGTGTGTATGCTGACTTCACTGCAGAAAAGTACTAAATCAAAAGTCTCTCTAACTTGTCTCTCGTGTGTATGACCCAACACCACCAAACTGTATGTACTGTAAGCAGGCAATGCATATAAATAAGACATTAATAAATAAAAAGAATGGATGAAACACAGGTGTTGCTGTTAGTATAAAACGGATATAAAAGGTCTTATTAAATCTTGTTTACAGCTTTGCCCTTTTTCTTTTCTTTTTTCCACAGAGTGCCTTTTTCTAAAAAAGAAGGTCAGTCACTTTTGGCTTTTCCCATTTAGGGGTCACCACAGCGAATCGTCACACTGACGACTCGCGTTTTGACATTTGGCGTGTTTTACGCCAGATGCCCTTTTGGACGTAACCTGGATTCGAACCCAGGGCGCCGCAGCGAGAGTGCTGTGCCTTAACCAGTAGCCTACCAGGGAGTGCCTTTTTCTGAAAAAGAAAATATATATATACAGCATCTCATCTGAGCATAATGATACAAGCGTTTCATTTAAACTGTTCAGGTATATGTCCAATCTGAGACTGCATATTTGTTGGTGGACTTGAAATGCCCTCAGACCAGTCAGACATGTTGGAATGAGGAGATGAACTTGACCACTGATCAGGGGAGCCAGGGGAGGGTGTCAGAAATGGGTGGTCAGGCACCTGGACCTGATGGTTTGGGGTGTTGTCCATGGGGCCTGAATAACTGTGCTGAGAGGGTGGGGTGAGGAACTGAGTGCTGGGCATTGACTGGTTGATGGAGGAAGGCATAATCTGGGTTTCCGGTGGTAGGATGGTGTGGATGGGCATGCTGGAGGTGCCTGTGCCCTGCTGGAGCTCTGGGGAACTCAGCTCACCACTGATGAAGTTCTGGCTGTTGGTGGTGTTTGAGCTCTGGTGCTGCAGCTGGATGCTCTGCTGCTGTTGTTGCTGCTGCTGCTGTTGTTGAAGCTGCTGCAGGTTCTGCATCTGCTGCATCTGTTGGGCCTGCTGCTGGATGATGTGGGGCTGTGGACCCAGTCTGGTGTTCTGGATTCCCTGGTAGGTCATCATCTGAGACAGACTGGTGGTGGGGTGGCTGTTGTGGAGAGAGGTCATCATCCCATGCTGCCCTCCCTGGTGCAGACCTCCCTGCCCACCAGGAGCTCCTCTCATGGGATTGAACTGGCCTGGCTGGCTCATGCTGCCATGCACCCTGGAAAGCCAATCACACTGGCCGTTCATGGCACTCTGGCCACTGGAGCCAGACAGGGGCAGATGGGTAAGACGAGGAGGCAGTGGGTCAAACTGCATTCGAGCCAGCTCCTGTTTGGTGGGTATCACCATGTGGTTTACAGCCAGGTGTGGGTCAGACATCCCCTGCAGATGGTTTAGGGATACAGATGACGACTGCTGGAAAGGTGAGGTCATCATGGGTGGTGAAGCCACATCAGAGACATAGCCATGTGGAGACTCCAATGAGTCCACTGGTGACAGAACAGCTGAGCTGTCCATGAGGCTACCAGACTTTCCATCCTGGGAATTCTTCTTTTTCACCTTCATGTCTTTGCCCTCCTTGCAGCCGATGCCCTTGGTGCTGGGCTTACGTGGTTTTTTTCCCTGGCCTTGACCTTGAGGCTGGGGCTGCTTCATGCTGCCCAGGTAGCCATTGGGTGAACAAAGTGGGGGTGACAATGTGGTGCCTAGTGACCCTCCATGCATGGGAGGACTTCGTACCAGGTTGTACTCGTCCAACAGCCGCACAATGTCATGATGCATTCTCTCCTGTGCGATGTCTCTGGGTAGCCGGTCCATGTGGTCAGTTATTTCTCTGTTGGCAAAGTGGTCCAGTAAGACCTTGGCAGTCTCGTAGCTTCCTTCCCTGGCAGCCAAGAATAGAGGAGTTTCCTCCTGAGGCAGACAGACAGGAGGCAGCACGTTAAAGGATTCACAAATGCACAAGGAACGTTGTTTCGAAAAGATGTTTCCATATGGTTTTACAGTACATGGTGAAAAAAATAGGCATTGTTTATATACCTTATTGTTCTGCATGTCTTTGTTGGCACCATTTTTGAGTAGCACAATAGCAGCCTCCACATTATTTACTGCTGCAGCCCAGTGAAGGGCTGATTTACCTAAAGAGAGAAAAAACAGGGGTATTAGTATTCACTGAATGCATTTCAGGCACTTCAACATTCAGCACCACATTTTGATGAGATAAATCAAAATACAACTGAAAAACTTTACCGAAATCATCGATTGCATTGACATCAGCATGACAGTTAATGAGCTCCACAACCATGCCCTCCGCTGCTAGTCTCGCTGCCAAGATCAGGGGTGTAGTGCCATCATGCATGCGGGCATCCAGGTCTGTGGCGCGGTTCCTTATCAGAATCTGTAGAGACATACAATAGATGACACCTTTAGAGTTAAACATGACTACCTTAACTTAAAAAAACAACATAAAACTGAAATACACTTTGCATATGAGAGGACCTACCTGGAAGACCCCCTGGGCATCAGCTGCCACAGCAGCATGCAGGGGCGTCCTGCCCATGTTGTCCTGGATGTTGGCATCAGCACTAGCCTCCAGCAAACGTTTGGCAGCATCAGAGCGAGCGTAGCGGGCAGCCAGGGGAAGAG
>NW_018127917.1:1900813-1935039 GCF_001952655.1 Monopterus albus
GGTTTCACCTGTACGGTCGGTCTGATTATGAAGGTTAGCACCATGGTAGATGAAGTCATTGATCACATTGGCAGAAGCGTCCTCCTCTTCCTCACTGTTGCCTGTTTCTAAACCTCCCCCACTGCAGGATGCAATCATCAGGGGTGTGAATCCATCTGGACCAAGAGGACAAGAAGGAGGATATATTTTTAGGTGTATGAAAGAAAACGGCCTGAATGGTCAGTACAAAACTAGTATCTGCTACAAAAAAGAGAGGAGCATGCACTTCAAAGTATCTGACAGATCAGTAAAAGGCAACAAACAAATCGAATTTGACATTTTTGCTTGGGTTGAATCATCACAGCTCTTTCTTTTCAATAATGGATTCTGATCAAGATCAGCGCAGGAGAAGCTTCAGAAGGAGAGCGAAGCTAGGGGGCTAGAGACCAGGCCTTGCTAAAGCTAGGCTGCTGCAAAAACGAAGCATTAATGTCTAACTGAGAGGCAGCTCAGTCAGTCGACTTGGATAGGTTTTCTCCTCTTCAAAAGGATAGCAAGCCCCAGATCTGGCAGATTTGGTCGATTCAAGTGCATTGATCCACGACAGGGGGAAAAAGTGTGCTCTCAAGTCGTTAACCCTGTTACTTTGATTTTTCATAGCCTTTATTCAGGGAATTTGGCACTTACTACAAAATTGTGTATTTGCATTTGATGCCTTCATTGTAATGGGGAATAGAAAAAACTGAACCTTATTAGTGGTCAAATGATTAATCTGATCAGGTATGAGTGTTTTCCCCCCAGGCGCCGGGCTTCCAGCTGCCTGCTTTGAAGAAGATCCTTTACCCTGAGGACACAGGGCTTTGGCAACTCCTACATGCGCGATTACACACACATATGCACATTAATCTTATTATAACTGTGAGGACACTCAGCGAAATAGTGCATTTCTTAGCCTCTTACACTAACCTTAACCATCACAACTAGATGTCCAGTGTACATTTGTACAATTGTATATAAATCCAGTTTTTTTGTTGCTACTATCAATTTGTATTTGGCTGCTGTAACAACTTAATTTCCCTGTACAGAATAATAAATGACTCCGTCTCTCTCTTTCTATCCAGCCCTGCCCCTAACCTAAACCTAAATCTAACCTTACACCCTAAAACTAATTTTAACCCTCAAACAGCCCTCTAACGGTGTGAGGACCAGCCAAAATATCTACTTCAACCCTTGTCACAAGTTATGGTACCAATATGTTAACTTGTGATCAGTTTTGCTACTTGATCCTTTTCAGAATGTTTCACATGAATCATTTTCATTCTGAAAAGAGGAAACCATCTGATATTTCATAATAAAGCAAGAATTTAAAGGAAATGTAGAACAAATAAAGCAAATTTTGTGTATCAAAAATATGTACTATAATTATTTTTTCATACCTTTAATTTAATCTTGAGTTTCTTGAATGATTCAATGATTTTTTCCCACACAATTACAGAAGACTTTTGCTGACTTGTTTTTTATAAAGACAACCAAGTAATTCAGAATAAAAATGAGATCCACATCCACTGGTACTTTAACTTTTTTAAAATGTGAGTAAGTCAATAACGCACCTGGACCCTTGACATCCATGCAGTCACTCTCAATCTCGCCCTGTGGGGGTGTAGGAGCAATGGAGGGGATGCGCAGGTCAGCGGCATCCAGGTGCTGCTGCGTCCACTGCCGGTGGTCTGTCTGGTTGTCCACATCTAATATAGCCTGCTCATCAAACTGCTAAAGCAGGGACAGTGAGAGGTTGGACCACTGAAACTGAGCATGAATGCTCAACTCAAATCATAATATAACAAAAATGCATTTAACTAAATTTTAAATAGATGATAAAATTGCTAAAAATGAAGATTATTCAAAAATAAAAATACACAATATGATATGCTGGCAACGTTTAAAATTCCAGAAGTTGTATTTTAAGGAAACTGTTGCTCAAGTTGTAAGAACAAATCCTAAATCCTTATAAGCTCTGTTGGCATGTAATATTTCTGTTGCCTTACCCTGAAGCGTTTAGCATCCGAAGGCTCATCTTCTCCCCATTCATTCTGGGTGTCATCCATGAGTGAAATGTCTGAGGTGTTTTTCAGTGGCCTGTGATGAAGCACAAAACCCAGTAAAAATCTCTACTGCTTCCATCTCATCCAAATCACTCCCCAAGTAAAATCAACGATTAAATCCATACCCCACACCTCTGCCCTAGTCAGTTAATGCACACCTATACTATATTATCATTAGTGATCCAGGCAAAACCACCCTTTCCCAAATTTGGGAAAGGGCGGCCACACCGCATCAGTTACACCCATTTTGTCCTTGAAAATTAGTCCTTCACCTGACCCTCAAAGAAACAGGCACCCGATGACACAGAGCGCCACTGGCAAACAAACAGAAACTTACTTTAATCTGACTGAATCCTCTCCGACAGGCTCACGTCTCTTCTTCTTGCTGGATTCTGTGGTTTTGAAGCCTTCGGGGAGCCAGAGGCGCCCATGCTCATGGCGCCGCTTTCGGGCAGCCACCATCCCCACTCCAAGGAAGACCAGTATCCCTATGCCGCCCAGGACCAAATAGATAGTGTAGAAGTCCTGTGGAGGCTTGGGGTCCACACCGCCTGGTAGGAAAAAGGACAACATGTTCAAGAATAGACGCAAATCAGTAGGATAGACCCAGGATCAGTCTGAGTGCTGGAGTTGAGCTAGTCCAGCTCTTCTTGGCTCCCACTCCAAAACACACCGCAACCAGCAGCAACTGCCTGATGATGCTCACCGTTTGTAAAGCTAGCTTCTACTATCTATTCAGTGATAATCAGAATTGGTAACTACTTTTCATCAAAAAAAAAAAAAAAGGATGGGGTGTGATAAAAAAAGAAAGAGGGGAGGAAAAGAACACCACCACCTCCTCTCTCACTTTTCAACCCAGGGTATCAAGAGACAACTTTACCATTTCTTCTTTAAGAGAAAAAAAGGAGGGGGATTAATGAACTTCAAATTACTGCACGCGCTTTAAGCTGTAAAGACGAAGGATTTATTAGGATTTTCACGATAACAAAGACTCCCAACTTCTAGCACACTCCCGATCAATTTTTACCCTTCTCTTTTTTTTTCACTAACGATTTTGAAATGATAAACTCCCCCAACCTAAACCCTTAGAGATGCATTAAGTCCTGGTATTACATTCAGCGAGGTGAAGGTTGCAGCAGCCCCTCACGCTGTGGGATGAAGTGTGTGTGCGTGTATGTGTGTGTTATCTGTGGACGTATACGTGTACATGTCTGAGAAAGACAGAGACAGAGATGGCGAGTGTTATGTTGTGTGAGTAGGGGGTTGGATGAGTTGATTTGCAGCAATTAACCATTTTGGAGCCTGAAGCCAGTGGACTTAGACACTGAGGGGAGGATTGATTGTTTAGGCCATGAGATTCACAAATGCATTTGTTCACTGCTGCATAATAAATACACAATCAAAAGGGTGCTAGGGCTGGGACCTGACTGCATGGTGGATACCTTCAGTTCGAGTGTGGGCATGAAAGAACACGTGTCTAATACACATATGTTTGAATATGAATGTGTAGCCATATATGTTAACCATAACAGTAGTTTTGCATGCATTAACCTGTTTACTGCAAATCACATTTATTTTACAACATAATTACTATGCAACCGCATTCTGACTGTACATTTTATATACTTAGACTAATAAATTGTTGGTTTTTTTGTCTCTCAGTAGTTTGTCATTTCACTTCCTTCTCTGTGACACCAAAGTCTATTTGTTCCTACTGAAGATTCTCGCAAAGAGGATATAATGCAATTTTTATAGAAGGGCAAAATGTAATAGGGTTTACAACACAGACAAATAAGATGTATCAGGCTCTGGTTCTTTAGTAGGATCAACTCACTGTTAGTTTTGGGGTTTTCTTAGGATTTGATGACAATAAAAAATATAGAATATGAACAAACTTTTCACTTTTCATGGGCTAAACCGTCTGCCTCTCACCCAGGCTTATAGAGGACTGGTAGAGAGCATCCTCACTATTGGCATCACGGTCTGAACACCACACAGGCAGAGAGGAAGGCTCCTCAAAGGGTCATAAAGACTGCAGAGAGGATCACTGGGACTGAACTGCCTGCTACGGGCACAATATACACACACAGGGCTGTCGTAACAGGGCAGAAAACATTATCAGAGATCCATGCCACCCAGCTCACTCTCTGCTCAGACACAAAAACTGCACCTACAGCCTCAGGCACAGCAGGGCGGACAGTATCATCACACACAGAACTAGACTTTACAACAGCTTTTTCCCTGCCGCAGTAAGACTGATGGCAAATACGAAAATGTGAGAAATGTGAGAATATATGCACAGTGACCCCTCAGTACCTCACCAAACGTAATGACATATCCAGCTCTACCATGTGAATTACTAAGTGTGATGTTTGAAGTTCACTGTGTGAAATACTATTACCATATTTTTGTGTATTGTGTTTTAATACTTTGTCGCCCTTATGTAACTTTTTATTCTAAGACTAAGTGTTCTTTCTGGCTTTTGGCTCCTTACCTGACTCCAAAGGAGAGCTGCACAAAAATTCCTATATGCCTAGACTGTCTGTTTATACATAAATGGCAAACAAAAATCTTGAATCTTCATTTAAGTGTAGAATGATTTGAAAAGCCTAGACTGACTTCACCCTTACTGTGATGAATTACACATTTAAGAAAGGTTTCCGGAGTCTGCTAACTGATTTTCAGAAATGATTAGAAACCAACAACTGTCTCTGATTATGTAGAACACTGATTTGTAGTTATGGTGCAGGAACCTGCAAACACACTGCAATCATCCTTTGGCTCTCTGAAATATTCATACTCATTTGGGTTGTAGTGTAAGGTAAGCATAGACATTTTCTTATTTGTTTAGAATCTAATAAGGTATACTTACTAAAAACAGCTTCAATGGTGTAAGGAACATCCAATTTGCCACTGGAGGCCAAAGCTCCGAGGAAGGCTGCGGCATCATCTGCGTTCTGGAAACACTCAGTGGACTGCTGGAAGCACTGACGGTTGTCCACCTCCATGTGGACAATTGAGCTGAAGAGGGAGGAAAGACAGCAGCACATCCAGGGGTCATTTTAAGCCAAAGACTAAGCAAATAAAGTCCATGCTTTATCTTAAGACTTCACCAAAAATGAAAGGAGCATTTCTGAATAATCTTCCTAACCCTTTTATCTGCAGGTGATCCAGTTCTCTCCTAGTCCTCCTCCTCCCCCCTCCCACCTCACGCAGACTCCTCTTCACCATGTTCAGCACCTTTCCAGGAACCTCTGACCACGTGTCCACAGAGCGCTTGACATTGTACTTTTTCAGTTCATGTTCATTCCCATAGTACGGGTATATCATCACCTCCCCCTTGGCGTTCTTCCTGAATACCACATTGGTTCGAAGGACACGACTCAACTCACGCAGGAAGCCAAAGGAGTTGTTGAGTAGCTGCTCAGGGGTGATGTGGACCACAAGGACCAACTGGCCCAGTGCAAGCTTCTCAGGCATGTTATTGGCACAGTCCAAGCCATCCCACTCGCACTCAGCATTGTTGCAGCCTTGGTCGCAATGGCCATCGGCATAGTGGTCCTTGCAGTACTGGTCATAGAGAGGGCTGAAGAAAGACGGCAGAAGTTAGGGGTATTGCAATTTGGATGGCAACTTCATTATGTTAAGTGTTTCCTTACTGCATGAAGCATGATTATATGATCTGAAGCTTAAGAAGATAAACACAATTTAGATTTACACAAATATATTTGTATATTTTGAGTCACAAAATAACATTTCTATAGTAACTGGCTTCAGTCATTTTACATGCTGCAAGATGATACAGGTATGCACTACAGTTGTAATAATTATTACAAATATTGAAGAGACAAAATTATGCATTGTCCAAACAACGTAAAATCCTGGACTAGAAAAATACATACCTGGTACCTTAAGGAAAAAAAAGGATTTTTAGGTGGTTAACAAGGAACCATGCTAAATTTCCATTTGATTTAAAAACAAAAACAATTTAAACATCTGTTTTTATTTTGTATATCTTGTCTCTGTTACAAGATGTTCTTAGTGCCTTCTAATCTGAAGCATGCAAGGTAAGATCAATACATTTCAAGAAATTTAACTGAATGATTTATATACTGATTTGACCCTTGTTGCCCTGTGATAGACTGGCGATCTGTCCAGGGTAGACTCTGCCTCTTGCCCAGTGTAAGCTGGGATTGGCTCCAGCCCCTAGCCATCCTATTCAGGAATAAGCGGTAAAGATAATGGATGGATTTGACCCTTGTTTAATTTATTAGAGAGGCCACTTACTTGCACTGTCCTTCCAGGTTTTGGCAGTCAAACCCATCGTAGAGGCATCCAGCATTATCACACTGTGAATCACATTTTCCATTGTTGAAGTATCTCCAGCACTGAAGTGAGGCCGAGCAGTTTTTCCACGGATCGTTGAAGTTGAGTGAGCAGTCACCGTTATCCCAACCGCACGCATGATTGTTACAAAGCACATCACAGTACTTGTTGTGCTTACGCTCCTCACATTGCGGGATCTCACAAGTCACCTCCACGTCCGAGGGTGGCGGGATGTTGCAGCCGATTCCTCCCGGAAAGCTGTAATCCAAGATGTGGCAGCGGAGACCATTGAAATTTGTGGGGCAGATACAGTGGTAGTACGGTGCCTCTGAGGTGTATTCACATGTTCCTTTGTTGTAGCAGGGGTTTGAATTGCAGGGGTTGTCAGTGGGATACTGGCACTCTGGCCCAGTGAATGACGGGGTGCACAAGCACTTGGGAGTCTTGTGGCCAGAGATGCAGGTGCCTCCATTGTGACAGTGAAGACTGCCGCAGGCCTGGGCATCATATTCACATGTGGAGCCAGTAAATCCCTGTAAGAGGAGGACAAGAAATAAGAGAAAATGGAAAATTATTTGTATTCCTTTATACAAATCTCTAGGTGAAAATCTTAATTTGCCTCCAGGTTTACTAGCAGCAGGCATGGCACACAGTGGTTAGCACTGTCACCTCACAGCAAGTAGGTCCTGACTTAAAACCCAACTAGACTGGCTGCATGTTTTTGCCATATCTCTTTCAAATTCCTCTGAGTGCTGCCATTTCCTCCCAGTCTATAAACATGCAGTTAAGGTGAACTGCAAACTATACAAATTGTCTGTAGGCATGAATGACAGTTTGCAGGTTTTTGTCTTTCTGTGTGTGTGTGTGTGTGTGTGTGTGTGTGTGTGTGTGGGAGCATGCGGGTGCTCACAGGAGGACATTTGCAGATGAAGCCATGTGGCGTGTTACTGGCTACAGCACAGGTTCCTCCATTACGACACGGTTTACCCTTACAGCCATCAAACACCATGTCACAGTGTTGACCTATGACAGACACACACAAAAAAAAGGTTAATCGTAGTATAATTTATAAAGTATATCCTCCTGTTTCCCATTAGGATTTCAATTCACATCAAGTTTACTTTCATAACCAAAATCACATACAAAATCTTTTAAAACTGGACCAATAAAACATGTCATGTTGGCGTATTGCACCCATATAGGAAATGCCAGTACAAAACAAGACATTAGTAATAAAATGTCAATACAAAAATACATGGGATGTGACTTAGAAACAATGCCTCTATTGTAGCACTAACAAATGTATTTTTAATTATTAAAAAATGAAGTTAAAAGATTCTTTCTCTAAAAGCTTATATTATGTGTTGATATATAAATGATCTTTTAAAACTCTCAAATAGCAAATCCATATTGGCTTAAAAAATCCAATATGATTGGGCTGTAGTGTCTATGCTGGCCTATAAAAGCAGGGTTTTCTGACTAAGATGAAACTCTCCAAGAAGACATGAGAAACTGGGACTAACCTGAATCATAAGCATATAAACAGGTAGACACATTTCCCCCTCCTTCTCTATCTCTGACCTCTGACCTCAAGCTGTTTACCTGTGTATCCAGCACGACACTCGCAGCTGTAGTTGTTGGTGAGTTGGATGCAGCTGTGCGTGCCCCGCGGGTCACAGGGGTTGGACAGACACTCATTGACGTCTCCCTCGCAGCGCTCCCCTACGTATCCTGCAGGGCAGATGCAGTGGTACCCGCCAACTCGATCCACACATGTCCCTTTGTTGAAACACTTTGGCTCTTTGGTGACTGGGTCCATGAAGGGGTTGCAGTCATCAATATTGATCTCGCAGTGCACACCTGGGGATGAGTGTCAGGGAAATGTTTACTTACTTAGAAAGCAATCCCAAGGGGAAATCTTGCTGTTATATACTTTGGCAACATAATCTGAGATCTGTGAAGATAATCCCAATATACAATATTCACAATATCCTTAGTTGGTATAACAATTTTGCTTCAATCTGCCTCATCTTCTTCAACACAGTAAATTCACAGAGTGACAACAGTCCTCTGATAAGATGTACACACACAGCAAAGTTTCATACTAAAAAGTTCAGATATGTTTTTAAATTTACTGAGCAGTACAAATTCTCAGAGACAAAAAATGAAAACAATAAGCCTTAAAATTATGAGTCTAAAAAACTATTTCATGTCAAAGCCTCTGACATTTATCTATTGTCTTCATCCAACAACATTTCCATATTTCCAACAACATGCTGGCTTTTGAGTTGGTATCCACCCAATTCCACTGGCAGTTCAGACTGACCTACACACACTCCATGTCTGAGAGAAAAATCGATGCCGCATTTGACAAGTAGAGGAAGGGATGGAGGTGAGACGGGAGGAGGAGTCTTTAGACATGCCCTGGGTCCTGTTAAGCCCTAATTAATGAAGCATGGAGACAAGGAGGAGGGAGTGGAGAGGCAGAGTGCTGTGGAGGTACATGTGTGTGGGGTCTGCTGACCTTGGGTTCCCCGGGGGCAGGAGCATTTGTAGGTATTGATCAGGTCAATGCAGGTGCCCCCGTTCTGGCACGGCTGGGAGAAGCATTCATTGATCTCATCAGAGCAGTTGGTCCCCACGTATCCTGGCATGCACTGAGACAGAAGAGGAAGCCAGGAAAGAGGAAGGAGAGGAGGACAGAGGGAGAGTTTAATCAATGTCTGAATGAAACAAAGATGGTTTTTGTTTACCTGGCTGCTTTCTGGCCTCCATGCTGCCAAGGCCAGCAGATCCTTTATTCAAGGGAAGATTAACATAACCAAGCTGCTGGTTTTCTACTTATAAACAGCCCTCCTCATTAGGACTGCCTAGTGCTTCCACTGAAGTGATGCCTGCTGTATGCCGAGGCACAAGGTTGGAGATTTTAACTTGTAAAGCAAAGTGTATAGTGGTAAAGTTAGTTAAATTATTAAGACAAAAATTCTAATTACTAAGCCCTTTTAAATGCTTTTAAAACTTAATTTGTAATTAAACTGAACATTAAACTAAAAAAAGCTGCATGACTGGACTAATTTTCACTGTAAAAAATGTCACCACACAATTCTATTTATTAAAACCTTTAAAAGTTACAATAAAAGACAAAATACCTTAACAACTTGTATTCAGACCTTCAGTCTGCAAATGTTTAGGAGCTATATGAACATGTATAAATGCAAGAAAACATCAAATAGGCTGAGATACAACTTCAATGGAAAACCACTGGGTGCAGGTTTCTTTAGGTTTCTTACCTTGCAGGTGTATCCGCCTAAAAAGTCAGTGCAGGTGGCCCCGTTCTGGCAGGGATTCGGGGTGCATTCGTCTACCTGCTCCTCACAGTAGCTCCCAGTATACCCGACCTGACAGTGGCAGTAGTGCACATTTCCTGCGTCCAGACACTGGCCCGAGTTATGGCACAGACTGGCAACATCGACTCCTGTGCAGAGAGGATGAGACAGATGGTGCTGCTGTTAGTGATGTCCTTAAACATTTTATTTCCTCTGGGGAGATTAGCTTAAATTTTTGCCAACGCACAAATTCACACTCACTGAACACTTAACATATGATACTGTGATTTTAATAGGCAATACACTTGTGCAGACATTTTTAAAGTTGACTGACACACACTCATAGGATTTTAAAACCCCTGTAGCGTCCCCCGTACCTCTCTGTTTGGCTGCCACCTCACAGGAAACACTGGGGACATCACAGTAAAGGCCTGTCCAGCCAGTCTCACACTCACAGCTGTAGGTGGTGTTTCTCTGCCAGCAGGTTCCCCCATTCTTACAAGGTGACGAGTCGCACCAACGAACCAAGTCCTGAAAGAAGCGAAAACATGTTGGATGCAATAGCCACTGATTGGGTGCTGACTGTGCATACAGTACGGGCCTGATCCTAACCCTAACCAATTTGAATGTCCCAGTAAGCACTGCAGGTTAAAAGGTGTATAAATGTCTAGGTTAAAACTGAGCCAGTTTTTACATTTAAGCTTTCTGTGGCGGTGACCTGAACTAGGCCTATACTGCAGACAAACTCTCAGCCGCTAAACAGGACAGATGGACGTTGTAATTGCTGGTCATTTAGGTGATGAGAGGCCTGACAACTGAAGCAGATTGTCACATTGTACCTGACTCATCCGAAACTGAAGTGACCGTCATCCTTCATCTCCTCTTTCTGAGGGTGTCCTGTACCTACCTCTGCCTGTCTATGTTTTATGCTTTGATAGTAACTAAGATAAGGCAATAATTATATACGTTCTATGCTTAAATAAATGAATGTTTACATAAACATTTAAATGGGCTAGATGTTTAAATACCGGTTAGGCTAAGGACAGTGATTCCACGGTTGCCTAGCAATGATAGAAGATATAGTAAGCTGCTCTTTTTTAATGACACAAAAAAGCAGTGCGGTGCACCTCTGTCTGATCAGGGCCCAACTCATGCTGAAGCCCCTCTCCCTCCTCCTACCTGACATTTGAGTCCGGTGTAACCATGTGGGCAGGTACACTTGAAGGTGCCGTAGCTGTCCTGGCAGGTGCCACCGTTCTCACACGGTTTGGAGTCACACTCGTTGATGTCATGCTGGCAGTAGCTCCCAGTGAAGCCGGGTGGGCATAAACATGTGAAGGTGTTGATGCCGTCTACGCAGGTGCCACCATTGAAGCAAGAGCTGCAGAAAATAATGAAATACACCAAAATGAGTTGTAAAGTATTCTGCAGGAAGAAGAAAGGAGGAGAGCAAATCAATAAAACACTTATTATTTGAGCTGCCGCTGAATTCACCTCTGATCCTCTGATTTAGCCAGAGAAAGTTGCCTAAGAACAGCAATGTTTCCAGCAATGTTCTACTTTTTTTTTTTCAAACTTACAAGTTTGCCAGGTGAGAGCTCCATTCATGACGGTGAAGGAATTGAGCCTTGGCATTTAAGCAACACTACCATCACATTTCTAATTTAATGCACAGACTACTTAACCTGCATTGCTTATGGCAAAGCTGCAATATACTGTAGGAGACACTGATGTCAGCTGTTGTAAATCAATACTCCACCACTGGGGGCAGCAGGGGACAAGAAAACGTGGTCTACAAGTGGCTGCAACCTTTTGTTAGGAACAGATTCACACGATGACCAGTGTCCACCTATCTGTCTTATCTTTTAAAATAAAAGCAGATGGAAATGAATATGATATTCTGAGCTCTTCATACTTTGTGATGTGTGAGCTCTGTACCTCTCAGTGCAGTCAGGAGTGTTATTTTCACAGTGGATTCCACTGAAGCCGGACGGGCAGGTACAGGTGTAGCTGTTAACACAGTCGGTGCAGTTGGCTCCGTTCTTACACGGGTTGCTCTCACACTCGTTGATGTCCTCCTCACACTTTGTTCCTCTGAAGCCGGGCAGGCAGGTGCACAAGAAGCCGTTCACCTCGTCTTTGCAGAGCCCTCCATTACTGCAAGGATCTACAAGGACAGCATTCGACTCAGCTCAGTCATCTTTGTTATTACGCGCCAACAGAAAAGAAATAAACAGAGAAGAAGTGGAAAACTTACTAGGTTTGCAGTCATCGATGTTGGTTTCACAGTTGCGTCCAGTGAAGCCTGGTTTGCAGCCACAGTGGTAACTGCCCAAAGTGTTCTGGCAGGTTGCTCCATTGCGACATGGATTCTTCACACACTCTTTGATGTCCACCTCACAGGTTTGGCCTTACAGAGGAGGAAAACAGTAGCAAAATGTTCACCTTCTCTTTAAATGAGAAACAAGACAGTTGCATTTAGATGACAAAATATGGATAGCTTGCACTTAATTGTGCAACAGGAATGAAAGTAGGTTTATAGTAATACTAAGCATAAGTAAGAAACTAATGAAGTATAGTAAATGGCTCTGGCTGTTCACTGATCCAAATTACAGTGTAGGTCCATATTCTAAACTACATAAATACACATGAGTAAAGCAGAACTCCTCTACAAAGCAGTAGATTTCAGGCCAGGTGCTGGTCAAATGCAGGCCTAATGTGAAACTGTTTAAAGTAAGAAAAAGATGTACTGCAAACCAAAACTCTGCTTTCCACCCAGAGCCTGTAAACTGCTGAGATAAACAAAGCAACCAATGCGAAGGGCTTGGCTCTACAGCTTATTGTGTAGCAAATTCTTTTCTCATTAGGAATGTACAGTAAGTGCACATATCTGACACTGACCCTTAAGTCTAAATTTAGCATTTTAACAATGGAGTTCTGCACACTAAAACAGAATTTTCTGTCATGCAAGAACTTAACAAAATTACAACCTTTCCACTAACAAAAAGACATACACATACTGCAGGACACACAGGTATGCATGCATGAATGTTTACCTTGCCATCCTTCAGGACAGATGCAGGAGAAGCTCTGATAGTCCTCTGACTCCTGACACACTCCTCCATGCTTGCAGGGTTTGGAGCTGCATGGGGCCATCAAGGTGTCACAGTTCTCTCCTGCAGTGCACAAACACAACAACCCTTCTATTAAAGCACTTTTAATTAAATTAAAGTAATTTATAAACTGTTCAACATTAACTTTCACTGTGGTTATCATGTCAAGGACTTGGAGATAACCCAACCCAAATGGACAAAGAATCATCTTTCAGTCAGTGCTATCAGAAGATTTTAGCCAGGTTCTGTCAGTAATAAAGGGCTGCGGAGACATTTCCCTATCTGTTTCCACAACACAGTGCATACAGGAAGCCGGCTTGAGTTTCCGGCCATTGTGAAGCCATTTGCTGTTCTGTGAGACAGGAAGCAGGCAAACAGGAAATGTGTCAAACACCCAGTTCCCACCCTGGCACAAGCAAAAGCCTTTTACTATTCAAAGTCCTGCAGATTTTTTCCAAAAGACAATATTACAAGAAAATCTGTCCTCAGTCTTTCCATCCTTATCTGTTTGGTTAAATACAAAGTGAGATGACATGAAAATATTTCCAGCTCTCTTATCGGGGATACTTGTGTGTCACAGAGGAGCAGAGTGAGTCAGAGGTCTGTTGTCTCTGAGACCTGAGGAAGTCTTGCTGGTGAACTTCACTTGACAGTTGGCTCATCTGCCTCGTGTTTTTCCTCTTTGCCCAATAACTTAAAGTATACACAGGCTGTGGAAAATGTCCCCCCAGTAAGGAAATTCCTAAAAACCGAGCCAACACAAAGGCATAACAAATATTTCAATAATATTTTCATACCTGTGTAAGGCAGAATACAGTTGCACTTGTACCCTGCAACATCGTCAATGCACGTCCCCTGGTTGAGGCAGGGGTTGGAGGCGCATTCATTGATGTTGGTCTGGCAGTTCGGTCCTGTATATATATTACACACACCAATTTAAGTGAAGCTGAGAAGTCCAGCAGTGTGGAGAGAAGTGTGGTTTGGATGAGAAACACACTATGCACACTGAAACACTGACATGCACTTGTCCATGTGCTAACAAGAACTGACCAGTGAAGCCCATGCAACAGGTGCAGACGTAGCCGCTGGTCATATCCTTGCAGGTGCCTCCGTTCATGCACGGGTTGGACTCACACTCGTTGTTGTTGATGTCACAGTTTTTACCGCTCCAGCCAGAGTCACACAGGCATTTATAGCTGACAGGAAGAAAACAGGGTAAAGTCAGTCTGATGTATTCTTTTTACATAATTTGTTTCTACTTGAAGATTATCATCAATGGCAAATGGCATTTTTCCAAACGCTGGATGAAAAGACCCCAGTTTCCACTTCTTTGCAGTAAAGACTTCCAACAGTCAGCTCAGCTTAGCAGTGTGCCACCTACCACCACCTCTGAAGTTCACTAATCTAGGGTCATTCCTGACATCATACTATCTACTGTCTTGGGCCAGTTTGTGACCTTCTCACCCACTGATCTTGTCTTCACAGTGGCCATGGATGCAAGGATTGCTGAGGCACTCGTTGACCTGGGAGAAGCAGGTTTCATCATGGTAACCTTCTGGGCACACACAGGTGAAGCTGTTGATGCCATCGATACAGGTGCCGCCATTGTGGCAAGGGTTGATTGCACACTCGTCGATGTTAATGTTACACATGGTACCTACAGGAAAGGAGAGGATGGTTTGCTATACTTACAGTGTGTAATCCATTCACATAACATACTGATGTAGCATAGACATTAGGCCCCTTTTACCGGGGCACGTGCCCCAGTATTGATCTGCTGTGTCCCATTAAAATCACACCTTCCAGTTTTAACAAGCTCCAGTATTGGGCAGTACATTAATTTAGATTGATAATAACAAGAAAAGAACTGAATTGTTGTTCTTATCCAGAATTGCAAAATACAAGCTGAGGCACAGTGGTCAGGGTTTGTACACCACAGTGCACATGTATGCACACTGTGCACGTCGTACCTAGTACACTGCAGCACACATGCCGAAATCCATTTACTGGTGTGCGAAACAAAAGATAAGAATGGGCTGAGGTATGTAACAGCAACTGAATAAAGTTTTTGAATAATACAGATTATCTTATTTTGACTCAAACAAATGACTCCAGTAGATGGACATAAGAAAATTCTTTGGAGGAAGCCAAGAGAGGGAAGAAGTTCAGAGAGATGAGGGTGAGAGAGGTAAGACCTGCCTGTAGTTGGTAAACAAGGTAACGTTATTTAGCTAGCTAATACGTAACCAGGCATGGATGTTGAATGTGAATTAGAGCTCTGTACATCAATGCATATGATCAACTGGACAACTCTTAAAACTCTATGAATACTAAATAATACATCACACATAGCGGTCTATGTTAAGGCTGGACTATTCATTCTGCATTTAATTAATAGCCTGTAACCTAAAATATGATGCTCGTGTCACACAGACCAAATAGTGTTTGTTTTATGCATTTTTAACAAACAGGTGAACCTGAGGCGGGAAGGGAAAGTGTGGAGGAAGCTGTCTGTGGAGACAGGTGTGTAATTGGAGCATCAATATGTTATGTGACATGGATGTGGACAAGTGGGCTAAGCAAGGGAAAATCATATAGCACAACGTATAGCGCATTTCATTCATGCAGCAGACATTCAAAAAAAAATTGTGTGATTTGAGTAACGGGCAACCTGTGTGGCAGTACAGCTTTAGGTCTAGCCCCCCCCCCACCGATGCAGAGAGAGTGAAGATAATGGATTTTGAAATGAGTACAATCATTTCTGCAGGCAACTGTCTTCTGGACAATTCTGCACCCTATTTGAAGTTTTATTTTCAAATACACAACATCAGCTCAAGCAAAAACAGACAAAGCCATCACACAATGAAGGCTATATGTCAGTGTAGTGCATGTATCACTTTCCAGGAACATGAAGGCTTTTAAGTCCACCTTTGTCGGCCACTTGAAGCACTGACGCCATTCAGCCCGGTGCCACACATAGTATAAAGGCAGCCTATTTAGCTTTAAAGCAGGGACCAACATCCAAGCTTTTAAAAGCTCAACTTTCAAGAATCTTTCAGGGAATCTTTTCTCCAGTTCAAATCCCCGGTGATGGTGCCACAGTATGCGTGTGTGTCCTCTCTTTGTGAGGGAGGGCAGCTTGCCTGTCCGAACAGCAGCAGGATGGGGACAGGGTGGAGATGGAAAGTGATAGTCGTCGAGCCTCAGAGGAACGTGTTCGTTCACTTACCACCTGTCACGCTCCCCATCAGGAACACACTCCTTTAATCTTTAAACACTCATTTTGTCCATTGGTCACCTGAGACTGAAGCCATGTTTAACCTGTCTTAAATGAACTTTAAGATCTGCACTGATTTGACAGGCCTATGTGACCACACATCAAGTTTGACTGCTTTTCTTGAAATTTGGTATATAATAGACAATACTAATAATAAAAATAATAAATAATATCATTATACAGTATAGGAGTGCATGTACAAATGACTTACCAGTGTAGCCGGGTTCACAGGCACACTCGTAGCCATTGATCTTATCGATGCAGGTCCCATAGTCACAGGGATTGCTCTTGCAGTCATCAATGTTGATTTCACAGTAGTTTCCTGGAAGAAAATTGTTTTCTGTAACCTCAAACTCGAGAGACAAAGTTACACTTGTATCTTTTTTATAATGTGTGTGGTCCTTACCTGTGGTGCCCTTGGGGCAGCTGCAGATGTAACCGTTCTCTCGGTCCTGGCAAGTGCCCCCATTCCTGCACGGCTGGCTCAAACATTCGTTAATGTTGGTCTCACACAGCCGGCCGGTGTATCCAAGTTTGCACTGGCAGCTGAAGGAGGCCAGGCCATCGATGCAGGTCCCATAGTGGCAGGGGTCTGAGTAACACTCATTGATGTCTGTCTCACAGTGCTTTCCGGTGTAACCTGGGAAAAATGTAATGATGCATGGGTTCATGGCTTTCTCGTTTGTTAGCATAAGTGTTTGGTTTTCCTTTTACTCTGCTAAAACGGTCTCTTACAGTTTTTATTTTACAATTTCTGTTTTTGTTAAACCTGTTTAGTTTTGGTTAAAACATGTATACCTTCAGTGCACTCGCATGTATACTTGTTGGGCCCATCTGTGCACTTGGCGCCATTTTTGCATGGCGTGCTGGCGCACTCATCGAAGTCTGTCTGGCAGAGGTTTCCAGCGAAGCCTGGAAAAACAACAAGAGGGCGTTATTGTGTGCATGAAGGAGTCTGTGTGTGTGTACAGACATGGCTACTGTGTTCTCATCAGTTCAAAGCAGTACCACTCATAATCCAAAGCCCATGCTACAAGAGTTCTCAACAAATCAGAAATCTGCATGTTAATTAACAACAGCACAGCACTACAGGCTCTCTATTTTCCTTTTCACTTCTTTTCAGCACAGCTCCAAAAAGAGAAATGAGACTGGGGGCTGGGGGTGAATTCATTTTAAAAAAGGGGGAGAGAGAGGGGGAAAGAAATGAGGGAAGAATGAAACTTAGAAGGCCTCCTGACCAAGGTTGAGAGACAAAGGAGGGCCTGTCTGCTAAACGCAACGCCAAACTGAGCCTGATGCCTCTTTTGTCCGCCAAAACTTTTCCATCACAATGCGCATTCTCCCATCTTGCTCTCACCCCTTCTCTACTACCCCCTCCACTCGCTGCCTGCCTCTAAAAACAGCCACCTTGACCTTTGACCCTCCACTATTCAAACTCCTTGTCATTCAGAATCACTTAGCAGACATTCTCCGTTTTCCTGGAGTTATTCACATCTCAGCTATTTTCTTCTTCCTCAGTCACATGACAGTACAGTCCAAGGACAAGTAGGATGTTGTCTGATGAAGTGATAAAGACTATTTGCCCTCCCCGCCTTCCCACAGGAACACACAGGTGGCTTTAGCTAAGAAGACAGACTCAGTTGAGGCTAATCCAGTGAGGAAGTATTTGTGTGGCAGGCTGATATCTCCCAGTAGACTTTGCTAGAACCATTCACTGGTTTCTGACTTGGCCACAAGCACACACACCCACCCACGAGTGTGAGGACTACAATGTACAGACAGTGGAGACATGCATACATGTGTGTTTTCAGATACACAACTATGTAATTTACTAATGTTAGGCTATATATATAACTTTTTAAGCCATTAATAACAGCAACTTTTGGGCCACCAGTTTACAGATGAGCTGGGTTGTGAAAAATCCCTCTGGCTGAAGTTTATCATTACTCTGCAGGTATAACCACTAGAAGTCATCTAATTAGTACTTAATAGGTTGGTAATAAACAGATTATGGTCTAGATCCTGCAGATCCAGGATCATAGAGGGAAAAGGATCACAGCATCAACTGAGTCAGAGATAGTTTTCATAACGTGGCTGCTCAAACATTGTTCTTACTCATTGGGTAATCATTATTTAACCATTAATAAAGCCATTAGTTATGGAGCTGCCGTGATTTGTCGGCATAATTGATGACATTGATATCGAATACGATGTCGTAATGTAAAAAAAGATACCTCATTTTTATAATCTGTATAACTTTATTTTTAAGATGCTTCACTTCATTACAACAAATATTTTTTCTTCAATATCACTATGTAATTGCAGCATACTTACGTTAGTTGACGGTCGACTCTGGTCAACGGTACAGATTTAGAAAATCATGGTGGCTGCTGCAGAGTGCGAGTGCAATTCATTTGCAAAAGTGTTTCAGTGTAAACGTTTCCAAAGGCTTCAAATCTATGGGAGTACTTCAGATTATCAGACAACAAAAAGGTGGTTTGCACACTGTGCAAAGTTTCGTTGGCAGCGCTAGTTCTGTGCACAAGCACCTGAAGAGAACACACACAGGTGCTAATCTGGAAGATGAACAGCCGGAAGAGGCAAAACCACCACGAGTGTTGTCTATTCATGCTTATTAAATTACAATTAGTAGGCAGGGCTTTTTGATATGTTTTGTCCTTGTAGCTGCGAAAAACTCCACAAATCATAAAGTTGTCTGCAAGTATCTTTTTGGGGATAAATTAATCATTTAGACTAATTAGGAAAATAGCAGCACTAAAAACTTATACACCTTTTAGTTGCCTGAGCAGAATGTAGTAATACTTTTTTACCTAGATAGCTTATTTCAGTTATTTTATGGACTTGATATTGAGTTTTGGTAACTTTGGTGTTTGAGTATTTTATGTGTACATTTATCATTCATAAGTTATAAACATTTAGAGTAAAACAAAGATTGGAAAACAACACTAAACTCTTCTCTTAGCAGCACTGCCAATTTCCAGCAGTGGGAAAAAAGCTGGAACAAACCTCAGCAGTACAACTTGAGAGTGTTTATTTACCAGGACAAGATGGTTCTTCACAGTTCAGTTACAGTGCCCCAAAACACGCTCCTGACCGAAATCAAACAGGCTAAAAAAAATCTCTACTGAGGGATTTCTTACCCACATGTACATGTATGCATACAAACACAAAAGGTGAAGCAGAAATGCAAATATGCTCTAGGACACACATGCACATCCTGGACTTCAGCAGCCAAAAAGGGAATTATCCCCAGACTGCTGGAATCAGACATTTCATTGCCTCTCAGTGGGGTTTCCATGGCTATTCTATGTACAGAGATGAAAAGAGGGGACCCTCGCCTCAGGTCTGGCTTGCAACAGGGACAAATTTACATCTCAAGTAGGGTGATTAAAGCCCCTCCCCTTTTTTCACCCCTCCCTTCCTGTTTCGGCATAACGGTCTGTGCGCCCCACAACCACCACCCCTCCATCCACCCTGCCAAACCAACACTTTCACCACTGCCACTTTGTGCCACTTCCTCACATAACGCTCTCTCACTCTCACATAAAGTTTTCTTAGGCATTAAGCTCCTGTGTTCACTCCTCTCTATTAATTCTAAAGCTTCCTTGTTGGGGTGTCTTTCTTTCTTTCCTTCCATCTTTCCTCCTTCCCTCCTTTTATCTAAACAGGAGGAATCTTGCCTCTCTCCACCCAGGCAGCCTTTGATCCACCCGACTCAGAGCTTCGCTATTTTCCTCCCAGGGAAAAAAAAAATCACTTCCACCTCAATGATCCCACTGAAAGAATGCAAAAGAAAAAACACGTTGGGGCGTTTGAAGAACTTTTCTTCTTTTCTCTTTTTCTCTCTGTCCAAGATTCAATGGTTGTATTCCTTCACCCCTGGACAAAACTTCAATACCCTTGTCCAAATAGTGCAAATCTAATGGCATTTATGGAAAAAGCTGCCGCAAAACAACTAGCTCTCCCCAAAACAGACCGCATGGCCACCTCACCTGCCATCATGACAGAGAAAATGTCATTTAATGATGAGAAGTAGGAGCTCTACCTGCTAATAGTAACTCTTTCTTGTTCCAGTTCACAATCACATCTTGTTTAGATTCACATGTTTCTGCTCAGTCATCAGACTTTGTAAAAGGGATAAGAAACTTGTTTAAAAGGTTCAAACTTCCTCAAGCCTTTCCCTATAGAAAGACCCCCCCCAGCACCACCACCACCACCAACACCAAACTGCTGCGTTCGTTCCGGGCTACGCGGGCCTGCAGAAGCCTGCCTCAGGGCTGGGATTAGTGTCTGTCCAGAGAGGTGTTTGTGTGTGTTTGTCTTTGAGAGGAAAAGAGAGAGAGAGGGTGAGAGATCGACCTCCGTGCCCCCTGGCTCTGTGCTTCCTCCCTCTCCCTCCCTCTCTCCCTTCCCCTCCTCTGAAGCAGTAAAGGAGCCTCACCTGTGGGGCACTGGCAGTGGAAGGAGTTGATCTTGTCGATACACTTGCCGTTGTTCAGACAGGGGCTGTTGGCGCACTCGTCTGTATCGATCTCACAAAACTCCCCCTTGTAGCCTGGCCAATTAGCAAGGGAGGACCGGGAGGGAGATGGATTGGTTAGACAGAGACACACAGTGAGAGGCATTTTCACACTGCTGTTAATGTACTGCTGTAACAGATTCAAAGTCTACAGAGTGCCTAAATTAATACGAGAAGGACTGCAATTACCAATTACTTTTGGGCATAATCAATATGAAAAATGGCCATCATAATTTATATGAAGTTTAAGGTGAGGTCATTAAATTGCTTCTTTGATCCAACAGTCCAACATTGGGATATTCAGATTGCACACAACAAAGACAAGCAGCACCACCCTAAAAAAATGTTAAAATAAAATATCTTCTGCTTATTTTTCTCATGATGGACTAATCAATTAATTGTCTAACTGATTCACCAATAGTGAAAACACAATAACTGAATTAAAAATGGTATTAAACAAAAAGTAAATCAGCAAATATTCACATTTGAGATGTTGTAAAAAGCTTTCTTTGAGGTTTTATTCTTTTGATAACCAACCTAAAAAAAAATTATAATTTAGTCTCAAAAATGTCCATTTAAACATTTCCATTGGTTGACTAAACAATTAATCAACAAATACTTTCAGTATTAAATATAAACATAAAAATATAACAAATAGGTTAATTCGTCTATTCATATTAGGTGCCATTTGGATTATTCACAAGTTTCTAATTCGACTCATTTTAACAAAACTAATAAAATTACAGAGACACACTCTAACCGTCTCACCTGGCATGCAGATACATTGGAAGTCTCCTATCTGGTCCAGGCAGGTGGCCTCATTCATACAAGGGCTCGACATGCACTCGTTGATGTCCAGCTCGCAGCGCGGCCCCACGTAACCTCGCTGGCACTTACACTGGAAGGAACCCATGGTGTTTATACACTTGCCTGCATGCTCACACGGGTTGGAACCTGTTTAAACATGAATACTTTAACAGGCTGTCATGTATGTATAAGACCTAACAAGGAGCAATCTGACTGTAAAGACATGACAATGACATAATTTGTAGTTTACTGTTGTCTGATGCAGCCAAAACCAAAGCCTCAACTATGTGGGAATGCAGTAATAACACCTCTGAGGGTATTATTTACTGCGATTATGGGAGCAGTTACAGGCACTGAACTACCTGTAATACCAGGTAAGAAAAAGCTCTTATTTTAGCTCATATAAAAGATACTACATCATTTGTAGTGACTGAAGCTTTGCTGACAGAAATAACTCTCAATATCTACCTTTTATTGAACTCATCAGTACAGCTGATGTGTCTTCAATCAGTCAGATTTAAAGGCTGAAACTAGGCAACAAGTTGAGAGTTGGCAGGTCAGGTAGTGTGAGTTTTACCCAGTGCACACTCGTCGACATCCTGATCACAGGAAGCACCAAAGTACCCCGAGGGGCAGGTGCAAAAATGGTTTCCGCTGACAGGGTTGGTGTCACAGTTAGAGCCCTTCTGACACGGGTTGCTGATGCAGGCATCGTCCAGCTGGCACAGCAGACCTGGGGCAGAGTGCATAAGGCGGACTTGATCACAGTGAGCATCACTGCAACTGCAACCACCACTATTTCTGTTTTTCAGCCCTCTGGATTACAGTCATTACCTCGGTCTCCTTTGAAAGGAAACTCTTACATTTTACAATAAAAAATCTGAATGACAATAAAAAATAATGAACCAAAGTTACAGGAGCACAAATATGGTAGAAATGTTAAGTTGTTTTGTGTTGTCTACTACATATATCTAACAGGCAAAGGAGTATTACTATTAAAAGTTCCCATGTACATGTCGTACTCCAAACCATCACAGTATTTACATAAAAGATTTGGGTGTATTTGAGGAACAGAATGAAGGTTAAAAAAACATTCCTCTAGTATACCTGTGCGGCCATGGAGGCATTCGCAGTAAAATGAAGCTACACGGTCGTGACAGGTGGATCCGTGGTGGCATGCAGCACTGGCACAGTCATCGATGTTCTCACTGCAGTCGTCCCCAGTCCAGCCATTCACACACACACATTGGTAGCTGCCGTAGGTGTTGTGGCATGTGCCGCCATTTTGACAGGCGTTGGGCATCAGCTGGCACTCGTCAACATCCTCTGTGCAGAGCTGGCCTGTGGGGGAACACGTCAGAGGATTTCAACTATGTACTATCTCAAAACTTTCTTCTTTACCTTCCTGACAAACGCCTTTCACAGACTCACTTTATTCTGACTTTAACTTCTTAACTATATGTACTGGAACATCGCTTTACAAACCTGTAAACTCTGGCCTACACTGGCAGTTGTAGGTGTTGACACCATCAACACAGGTTCCTCCATTCTGGCACTCATGACTTGGACAGTCATCAATGTTGTGGTTGCAGTTTTTACCAGTAAAACCTGAAACAAAGGCAGGATTATAAGCAACAGACTGGTGAATATGTTACAGTGTGTGTTTACTTTGATTTCACAGTGTCATTTGTCTAGTGGAGGTTTCAGTTACTTTCATTTCTGATGGTTTGAAAACAAAACAAAAGGGAGCGAAACTTCTCTACAGTTAAATGTGGTCAACTGTCTTTTTCCTCCAGAGGAAGAAGGCAGCTGTATGCTCTGAGGTCTGTGGCATCCTCACCATGTAATAATATCCACTCTGCCATGCAGACACAGAGAGGCAACCACTAGACTGTACAAGTGAAAATCAAAACCATTGCATGTCATCACTACCAGGAGTTTAAGGCGTACAGCTAAAAACCTATTGTGGATTCTAAAAACCAGTATCCAATATGTTGCACAAGCCTTATAGGAGCGTCAAACATTTCTGCAGTTCTGAAGTATGTTCAGAAAAAGGACTTAGAATTATCATCATCATCATCAACATTACTAGTATGAGACAAACAAGGTACCCTGTCCTGAATAACAAACATACAATCAAATGACCTCAAATGGATTTCTGTCCTCATGATATAACCACCAACTGTTGATCAGCAGAACAGTGTGAAATCACCTGCAGCCAGATGCTTATGTGTCAGAACATAATAGTGACATGTCTTGCTTTTTGCAACTAAGTGTTTCTAGATGACTTTAGGTTGGATCACCACAGGAACCTCTCAGGATGTAGCTGGTGACTTATCACAACTATATAATATGTTGTTGACTCACTTATTCTTTGAAGCGTGCATCAGTGATATTGTTCCCCGTGTACAGTATATGCAAAACAGTCTGGAACTCAAACTTAGATTGAGACATTTTTCTAATATAAGATTTTCCACAACACATGCATGTGTCCTCATTCACATGTACATAAAATGGGGAATCCAAGGGTAACCTTAAGGAGCAACAGGATCAGCTAACTACCAAAAGGTCCTAAGTGTAATATACAGTGGGAGATTCTCCTTAGTATTTTTCAAGGAAAATTTTGTTATGCAAGCACAAAAAGAGTAAGTCAAAGGGGTGGCAGGAAAAGTCACCACACACAGACATTCATTACATGGTTTCTCAGTGGAAACAGACAAACACAAGGCAAGGTTAGCCTGTATAGAGGTGATGGGGTAAGAGCACGACTATACTCCCAGCAAGCTTTGCTTCATTCCGCTACGTGAAAAGGATGTTGTCCTTTGACCATTTCCTTATGATAAGCCCCAATGCCTTCCTGCTCTCCATGTTCACACACTGTGCACACCAAAGCAGAGACACACACACACACACACACACACACACACACAGGACACAGCATAAGCAGGAACAGCCCTGCCTTAAATGACATCATCATTCCCACTGACATTTAAATTCCACTTGAGAGACTTCAGTGCATATAGAAACCAAGGGACGCGTCATTAATGTGAGCATACAACTGACAGATCTGATTTCCTGCATATTTCCACCTTAGAACTTTTTCTAAATCTGACTTTTCTTCTTCAGAACTGGACACTCTTGAAAATAGCACAGCAAAAGTCATGCTCCCATGTTTGTGAAACATTTGGGTCTGGAGGCCTGGTGTAGTGACCATTTGCATTGCTGGTCAGCAAGACAGCTGAAGCTACATTCATCAATCCATTATCTATACCACTTGTCCTGTAGAGGTTTTCAGGGAGTAAAGCCAATCCCAGCTGACACTGGGCAAGGGCTGGAGCACACCACTGCTAACCACTGCACCACTGTGCACTTGGTAACAAACTGCTACAAATGCATAACAGAAGTCTTACAGCTTCAAAACAACAGGACTGGACATCAAAAAACACTTTGAAACCTCCTCTAATGTAACCATGAGGTAAGTGTAATGTCCCTACCTGGCACACAGGAGCACTCGTAGATGGTCTCTCCCTTCTGGATGCAGGTGCCTCCATTATGACAGGGTGATGGGTTGCAGGGCAGGTAGCGGCTCTCGCAGTGCTTGCCCGTGTACTCTGGTGGACACTGGCACTGATACCCGCCCACCTCGTTGATGCACACGCCACCGTTTTTGCAGGGTGACGGGTTTGCGTCGCACTCATTGACATCCTGTTTGCAGGTCTTTCCAGAGAAGAATGGTGTGCAGGCACAGATGTAGTGGGACTCAATGGCAGAGCACTTACCACCACTGGCACATGGATTTGAGGCACAGGGGTCGGCTTGTTGGCACAGTTTACCTGAGGACACAGAGAAATTAAGGCTGTGCTAGCAGCACCTGAAGTTAAAACTACTGCTCTGCTGTCATAACAGTGCTGGGTGTTACCTGACCATCCAGGTGGGCAGTGGCACTTGTACGTCTGGGGACTCTCATGCTCACAGGTGCCTCCGTTGCGACACGGCGAGTTGATGCAGACATTGCTGATGGGCACCTGGCAGAGGCGGTCACTGTATCCTGGTCTGCAGGTGCAATTGAAGTCCACAGTCCCCCCTTTGAACACGGGGTGACACGTGCCGCCATTCATGCATGTCGAGGTTATGCACGGGTCCTGAAACTGGCACCTGTTTCCTAAGTATCCATCTGGGCACCTGGGAAAAGACAAATAGCAGCAGCTAAGAGAAGAGGAATGTGGAGAGTGCATCCTCATAAACACAGTCTGACTTTCTGCAGATTGCAGAATAAATGTGTCACAGTTACAAGGATAGGAGCACTTTTCTTTTCGTTATATAAGAATCTAATGTTCCCTCCAGGCATTTCTCTTTTAAATCATGAAAAAACTTCTAAAACTGTCACGTTGAGGCCATAACATACTGTATTTCAACTAAGGCGATACCAGCACTAATAAAACTGTGGAACATTTCTTACTTTTATTAAAAACAACAAATAAACTCAACATAGAAAGTGCATTACATCAAACGTCTGACTTCTGTTTACACAGCAAGCTATTCAGAATGTTTCACAATGAAGAGGATGCACAGGATGTGCTAAGTTTAAAACAATGACAGGGGTTAAAATAAGGACAGCTCACTATTTAACAAATTATTACACTGTGCATAGACAAATAATAAGCAATTCATAAATCTAGAGTAATTTAAAGATGACTGGTAGAAACGTTGTGCTGGCTGATATGTTGAATGATTAGTTAGATGTCAGCTGTTATTAGAGTATTATATAGAGTTATTAGATTAGGAAGAGAATCACATTGTCAGAATTTTGAGAAACTCAGTTTCTAGTGCAGCCCTACTCTTGAGTCTGCAGTGAAAACACCAAAATTCTCAGAAGATAATCCAGTCTGACCCCCTTGTAGAGGTTAATCATACCACACACATTATGAACTATGATTTAATAAAAACCTTTTATCTGCAAGTGATATTTTATCTACTAATAAACGTCCGTTCTTTCACCTCATTTAAAATTAGCATCACAAAGAGTAGGACCAGTCAAAGGGAATTCCTAAATACTATTTTCACCAGTCCAATCTTTCTCAGCTCAGCTCTAACTGAAGAGTTCACAAGGGTAAGACCACGCTGCTGACCAGCAAGGGTCATCCCTTTGTGTACTGTGCTTATAAATTAACTGCTTGGGTTATTGCCTCTATCAAGAGGATTAACTATCCATTTCTCTTAAACGATGACCCTGCACTGCTGTTTTTACCACACGGCAACACAGCCATGAGAAACTATGCTTTAAACGTGACATTCATCTTTCTGCCATCATGCCCCGTGAACAATGCGTTTGAGGCTGTAAAACAGAGTGGCCTGCACAGAGGGAGGAGGGGGATAAACTCTGTGATGTTTCTCATAGGTTGTGTCTGAGTCATAAACGCCGCTCAGACGCCAGTGAATATGTTCCCAGAGCTGCTACAGATCACAGGGACACATTCACACATTTACAATTACAATGAGAAGAGTTGAAGGGCGTCCCCTGAGAATACGCATGGCTCAATAAAGGGGCCACACACACAGAGCGTGCACACACTCATACCTATAATGTGCAGTCTTTTGCACACACACACACACACACAGTACTGCACGTCACGCTCAATCAAATCAAACTGCAGTGTTGAGACTAGAGCAGAAACATTACTGCCAGCAATCTTAATATTTGAAAAATAGTTTAAGCCATCTATTAAAAAAAAAAAAAGCCAAAAAGCTCCTTGTTCAAGCTTCTTTATGTGATGATAAGCTGCCTTTCTGGTTTTATCATTGTAAATTTTTATTTAATCTGTGGTTTGTGGTGGACATTTTTTTATATTTCTCTACCGATACCAACATGATCCCTTATGTTTCTACAAAACCATTTTGCCATGTGACAACAAAAGCCAGACTTCTGAAATATTAAATGTTCTCTCCATGCAAGCAGTTGTGCAACAGCTTTTCCAGCTATAAGAAATTATGTTTTAAATCAGTAAATATCTGATTAAAGAACATCAGTGTTAGCACTAGTACTAGTTTCAGTACAAAAAAGTAATGAGGTCCAAACCCAAAGCTTAATGCAGCTCTGTTTGACACCAAAACCACCCAGACCTGCTTCATCACACCCTCCCTACCTCCACATTCCCACATTCATCACCTTCAGAGATCCAGTACTGTTCTCAGCAGCAGTGGGTGGCCAGGGAGGCTTGGCCATTACAAAAACAACACATCTGCTCAATAGCGCTGGATACAAGAACTGCAACAACAACACTATAATCTTGGTCCTTATCTGTTCAACCATTTAGTCAGCACTCATTCAGAGGTGCAGCCAGAGGGTGGATTTGGAGTTTAACCCCTCAATTACTTTATAGTCCATACTGTATTATGCATAGCTTTTGAGAAGGCACTACAACAATGCACCATACAGAACGTGATATTAACATGGAAGTTAGTTCCATCCTCTTTGATGGTAGTGGTGTAACGGATCCTCTCCGTGGTTTGGCATACAGATAAACCACTGTCCCTGGCACTTCAGTTTCAGGCAAGTGCGAGCTATCGGTCTGCACAACAGGGGACACTAGCTTTTCCTCATCAGGAACCTAACGAGACTTTACAGGTCTGACATGGTGGTTGCACCATGGGCAAAGTCATGGAGTCAAAATTCTATTTGTCCCCCCTTTTAAGTCTTTATTTATTCTGCTGATGCTAAAAATTTACTGATCCAAAAACCATGATAAGATCCAAACAGTAGGTTTTGTGAACTGTTCCACCCCTATTTCATGGACAGACTTTTTAAATTTCCTTAAAATTAATAAAACTGATGACAGTTTTTAAATTCATATTATTAAACAACCCTACCTCCACCTTGAACCCCCCCGCCCCAAATTACAAATAAAGTCCCCTGTACTCATTCATCCCGAGGACAAGGCGGCATCTGAGCCGCAGCGTTTGAGCTCCAAACCAACATTATGGAAACTTCAAAGCGTCGTGCCACCACCTCAATACTCTTTATTCTTCTCTCCCCAGAGAGGATTTGCCCCAGCATCTGACACGGGATGGGAACAGGATGAAACAGAAGAGACTGTGGTGCAACCTCTGTCAAGACACATGAAAGATTTCTGAAAAGTGAATTCCGACACAGAGGAAAATTACACAGCGACAGCTAGAAAGGCGTTCTTTGGCACAAACTTAAACAGCTCTCGCTGAATACTGATGTTTTACTCTCACACAGAATCAATATTGTGCATAACATGTCCTCCCATGACATTAACACCCACTATCGCTATCAAATACATGACCAGAGTCACCAAGTCTGTTAGCCCTGAGGGGCTGGCAGGACAATGTCCCCAAACATTCTCAGGGGGCCCAGTGTAGGTGTGTGTCGGCAGGGGCCAAGCCGTGGCCCCTCTGTGGGGACGGACGTGTGTTTAAACAGGGTCTCCCTCTCAGGGGGATTACGTGGCCTTAGGCCTGTGGCAAGGAAAAGAAAACATCACATGCTAGGGTGCCCGCTGCGTAAACAGCAGTAGTGAGTGGTGGCATGTCTGAGTGGTGTTCAGGGATCACTGTAGCATTAAGGTCAAACAAGCAGCAATGTCCGGATCTGAAAACCAAATCTCATTAAAATATCTGTCTTTCTTTACAAAATCGTAGTCATGGGCTTTACAAACTGCAACATGAGACACCTTTTATCATGAGATTCTTCATTCAGGCAAAAACACTTTCGCACTACTGATATACTGTCGATACACTAAGTGAACTCTGACAGGAAAAAAACTTTGCAGAGGGGGAGAGGCACCCTGATTGCTCAATAGTTATGGAGCAGCGCACCGTGTACACGTGCACAGTGCAAGTGTTGCTTAATAGTTGTTCCTAGGATGAATTCTGAGATGCACTTTAAAAAACATCAGTATTTATCTAATGTAATAGAGTCATTAGAACTGAACTGAATCAAAATAAACTAAATCCAAATGAATCTTGACTTATTTTAGAGACCAGTACCGATATCCAGCCTCTGCGTGCAAGTTTCAGTGCAGAGAAGCTGCAGATCTGGCTGCCAGAAGACCAGTCCAGTTAAGCCCCACCAGTGGCGAGTGCTGGGGTCGTGAGGCGCCACACGAGCTCACTGGAAAAAGGCCGCAGGGAGCAGGTGCGCATGTTAATGAGGAAACAGCAGCTGCCGCCCCCGGTCATTCACCCCCTCCTCCACATCTCCTGTATCCCTTATCCCATGACTCTGCTTCCTTCCTCTCCATGTCACCCCAACACACTGCTGTCCTCAAACCTAGAAAGAGAGCATGCACTCCTAGAAGTCAGCTTCCTAACTTGTGATTTAGTCTGCATTAGCCATTTTTAGGGGTGTTTTTCACATTAACACAACTGAGTTAATTTGTGGTGAAGAAAGATTTTGAGAATTGTAAGAAAATGATCCATCTATAAAGAGCATTTAATAAAATTCAGTTTCAAACCAATAAAAATAAATAAAAATGTGAAAAATATTTCATGAATCAAGATAACTGGTGTTGAATATATTGTTAGATCTTTTTCTTTAGACTCACCAATGCTTCAAAGGACATGTTGAGTTGGACATTTTTTATAGTGTTAGTAATTTGAATGGCTTAGCCCCACCACCCTCCCCTAACTACTTAGCAGAGAAATGAAGAGCAAGAGGGGAGGGGAAAAAGAGGGAGCGAGAGAGAGCAAAGGATGAGTGGGCCCATTGTTTTTCCTGCCCATTCAGAGCTGGCCACAGACCGGGCGTATTCAGCTGTTACTCCTCCTCTTTCCTCTCCCGCCTGTCCTCGTTCTCCCTCTCTGTCTCCAAAAAAATCTTTCATTCTATATGGCTCATCCCTGAATTTTCCCTTCTTTTTCTAATTACTGGTTTCACTTCCTCCGTTCAAAGCTGTATGGTTGTTGGCATCCGCTCGCTCCCTTCTATACACCTTCTTTCCGTCCCACCCACCCCGCTCCTCCTACAACCCCGTTTCTTTTCATTTCTAAGACACCACATTAGAATCTGTCAGTCTCAACTGACTAATGCTCACTCCTCCAGAACTTTCTTCCAAGTTAGTCTTAGATGTTCTGTAACTTTTTGTGGTCTGCAATGTTTGAAGCCAAGCATGGAGCAAAGGAGAAAGCTTAAAATCCAAAACACACACAAGCAGTGGGACAAACAAAGGTGCCTGAAAGAAAGGAAATGGAACTGGTTTTGTTGGGTTTTAAAGGGGAGAAAGACTGAAAGGGGTTGCCAGTTCAGGAGGAATTTTGCTGTTTACTCTCAAGAGTCTCCTGCCTTGATTCTTAACCCGAGAAACCTCAATAGATACTCGCTGGCAGTCTCACTTTGTGGTTCATTTGAAAAAAAAAAAAAAAAAAATCGCACCAGCTCTGGAACTGGCACCTGGCCTTGCACAAACAGCCTGGCGTCTCGCACCCAGACCTAAAAGACAAACAGACAGAGCCCCCGCACCCTTACCTCAGTGCATGTGGACACTTTATGCAAACACACTCTGACTGAGGTGCTAGCAGTAAGTCAACTGTAGCACACAATAGGCAAAGAATGCTAACAGCTTGCTCTTTAACTTGGCAAGAGCCTGTCAAATAAACGCTCAACACAAAACTGCTTTTAAAGAAACCAAGCACAGCTGCCTCGATGAGAGCGCAAATTTATAAAATAAGGGGGTAAGACAAAAGATATTCAACAACTCTTTTATAAAGTCTTGGCTGTGTTCAAAACAAACAGCAAAGCAGCTGCTTCAACAAGAGAAATCTGCTGCCCTGGCGAGCGGGGTAATCTCAACAGCAGCAGGTAAACTATGCTTCTGGACAAGTAAATAAAGAAGACAAGAAAAGAGGGACACAAATCAGAAACTGAGCAAATATCAGGTGTTTGAGAGGCATCATATAACTGCAGTGGACAGCAGTGGAATTATCTCTGCAGTAAGCCCGATACTGTTATTAACTTTTCTGTCATCCCTGCCAAGTAGCCCTCATTGTTCTCCTCAGAGCTCACTACTGGGTTGTCTCGTCTTCAATTGCTGCTGCAGTAGCCCATGGCAACAGGTCTGTGACACTGATGAGATGCATAACAGGGCGGCTTGAGCCTGCAGCAGATGCTGTAGTGACATCTGACCCTTGGTCGGGCGTCACTCTAAAAGGGGCTTTCCTTAGTTTTGGGCCAACCTGCCATCTGCCATTTTTTCTGAGGCCCCACGCAGATGGGGACAGAGGCTCTGAAGGCGATATGTGGGCTACACATGTGTACTGTATACAAATAAAAACCTAGAATGAGTACAACTGGCAACTGTACAGGCCCCATTGTATGGCTTTTAAGAAGCTTAGTAGATTAGGTTGTGCATTTATTCAATTACTTTGCCACATAAAGCTCTGTGGGAGACAGAATCAGTGTCTGGCTCCATTTCTGTACACGACATAATTAGGAACATTTTATGATAATACTTTGTTTACCAGTTCTTTTAGGCTTCACACATAACAAAACATGATCCATGTTGAGGCTGACAGCTAAAGGAACATTCCAGTTTACTGCTGCGTGGCCATCAGTTCGACTGCAACATCACTACCTCAAGGTTTAACTGGATATGAAGGTTGAAGGTCAGAAGGTTATAAACAAGCCAGTTCTCAACAGCAAATTCATTTATAGGTAAAATCACAACTGAGGGCCCCTGCTCATAGGAAGACTGTGTCAATGCACAATGACAGTAAGCACAGTCTATTATGGCAGCAGGTTATAGTCATTATCAATTAATCTGTCGATTATTTTCTTGATTAACTGATTAAAACATTAATTAATCTGGTCTACAAGATGTCAATAAAGGGGATAATAATGCCTGCCACAACTTTCCAAGGTGATGTTTGACATTTATTTCACAATTACATATGTAAGCAATGAACCTGCACAAGTGAGAAGCTGCAACTTGAAAATGTTTGTCATTATAGATGCTATAATGAACATTTTAATTTTAAAATAGTTTTATATGTCAACAGTTTTTCTGTCAACAGTCAATAATAACTTTGTCTTTTATGTGAAGACAGACAGGAGCTACAGAGAACAAAGGTCCCCGGCCACATTCAAACCAGAGGCACTGCTGTTTACGTGGTACAAATCTTAGACCCTAGAAAGTCAAAGCTGTACAACAGGTAGTTTGAGTAGGGTTTTTTTTTGCCATTCATCTTTGTTCTCTTCCAAAGAAGTATGACTAACGTCTGATAATCTGACTGCTCGTGTTTCTCCTCCCAAGAGACATCATCTAGAGATGGAAGGCTGGCAAAAACATGAACATAACCGAATTAACTATTATTTAATAATGTAGTGGTTTTTTTGTCATGTTTCACCCAGTGAAAAAAGAGCTTTCATCCAGGAGTCAAGCAGTGTTAAGTGTAACATGTTTGTACCTTTGCTCCCCTTCCCCTCACCCCTCCTGTCTCCCCGCCACCCGTTCTCATTTCCTGGCTGTTTGGTGCTGCGCCTGGGCTAAGTCCCCTTTAGTCTTGTCTGATCTGTTTTAAAAGCATTGCCCAAGGGGGGCCTCTCTCTTCTCTTACTTGCACACTTCCCTCTCTCTCTCTCTGTCTTTTTCTTTCCCGCTCTTGTTGTTTTCCCAGAGGCATATAGTGGCTAACCACCGTGACAAGTCTGCCACCACTGTCGGAGAAAATCAACACTAAAATACATGCTTAAATTCAGCCTTAATCACGCAAGTCGAGTCTACTGAAATAAAAATAGCTCTGGCTAAAAACAAATTGGCACAAAAAACAGGGTTGCTGTTTGTTGTGGAACTGAAACCAAAGTTACCACCAAAACCCCACTGGCTACAGAAATGACAGGGAAAGCACTGCCCCTTATTGCCTCTCCTTAGAGCCATCCTTCTTTTCCGTCCTCTCTAATTGTATAGCAGAGCTGACCTGGCCAGCCCACATCTGGCAGCCTTCCTTAGAGACCCTGTTCATTTAGGAGCATTACGGACACAGCCCCTGGCAAAGACCCAGCTCCTCCAGGGACCAACACTTGTGTGCATGTGTCTTGAGTCATAGCGGCTCTAATGACTTTTGCCACTGCACACTTTACAAGTTTGGGACCACTTTAAGGCTTTACAGGTGTCTGAAGGTGCAACTGGACCTTCAGGTTGTTACTGTACACAGAGACAAGCCCATATGTCACCCTGTCAGTCCTCACCTGCCCAAATCTCCCCCATATATCCAGACCAAGATCAAGCTGTTAGAAGGAGTCACGTTTTCATGTGCTCTACTTACATTTATTTTGAGAGTTAGCCAAACTACACAATGAACAGCTGGCTGTTAAATGTAACTGTTAAACACAAATCACACACCGGTGTGCGTGCATTCGGCCAGGGATGTTTTTATTTGCTGTAATTCCACTCTGTAGATTTTTTTATATTTAAAATAGTGTATTTTTGCAGTTCAAAAAAGCTAACAAGTGGTAAGTGTGACGATCAACAAACCACCTAGCTTTAGCCGTCTGTGGAAAGAGAATATTTCAAATATTGTCTAATATCACTTCTTGTATTATTTTTATATATTTATAGTTTTTTACAGTACAGTACTAACCCCAGAGATAAATAATAAAAGGGTCCATCTGGCACTTTACAGACAATACTAGCTGAAACACTGACGCATGGATAAGTGATGAAGCTTAAAACTCTTGAAGGAGTAGTGATTTTCCCCTGTGTAATATCCTGGCTGGTAGCAGTCTTACAGTTTGCATTG
>NW_018127917.1:1935193-1939374 GCF_001952655.1 Monopterus albus
TACAAAGGCATCACACTCCATTCTCCTAAATATCCTGTGAGCGTGTGTGTCAGGGAGTGAGTGACTGAAAGCTAAAAGCACACCTGGCAGATAAAGTTGATTTGTTTCTGTGTGGAGCTGAATGGCCAAAACCACAAGTAATCATGGGTATTATGGGACATGCTGTAGTGGGTGAGTGCACATCCCTCTAACTTGGTATAACCCACAGACAGGTGCTCTGGCTGAAAGAAAGAAGAAAGAAATGAGGAAGTGTGGTTTGGAGTATGCCCAGCGTTTTTGTCTCTCTCACACACATGTTGACTGTCAGTCCTCTCAGCCTGCAATCAAAGTTGATGTGATTTGTCTTGGCATATGACAAGCAGTGAGGATCAAGTATCACTAATCCTCGGCGCTGAGGTTCCCCAACACCAAGTTGCTTCATTCAGCCAGAATGCTGCTGATCAGCCCCCGATAGACTCGTCTGACCAGAGAACAGAGGTGCCATTGAAGGATCCCCAGAACCAAAGAGACAAGGCCTCACTTTTATTGAAGTGGATGTGTGCCGTAGCAAATGCTGCATGAGCAATGAGTCGGTTTCTATATATTATTACATGTGAATTTATATCATTTACCTCCAGGGGCTTGAAGCTATTTTGTTTTTGTTTTTAAAGGAGGGGTATTTTTGTTTTTGATCGAGGCTACATTTACTCAAATACATACGAATCTGAAAACCCAACTTCAAGATTAAAGTGTGAACACTAAACGATTCAACCTGAAATCTCACATTCAAACACTGTCGTGCCCACAGGTGTGTTATCCATGTCTGTCAAAGACACACACATCAGTGTTTTCACAAAGTCCCATCTTTTTTATATTTACAGTATAAAAACAAGCAGAAGTTTCTCAGGTTTACCCAGCTTGGAGAAACCAATCCAGTGCGGTGAGTGTGATTTCGTCCACAGCACTTTTAGGATTTCTTGTCTGCTTTATTTTTAAAGTTAAGCATGAAACTTAATTCTTGACGTTGACAGTAAAAGTCTGACACATCAACCCCAAGTCAAGGACTACCAAGAAAAAACCGACCGTGAGAAAAGATCATTTTATCAAGCTGCTATTTCCAAGGTCAAGAACCAAACTTTAAAAAAAAAACAAAAAAAACACACACACTAATGTGGACATGGCTCTGTAGTAGTGGAAAAGCACACACATTCACACACAACAGAAACAAAACTGAACTTAAGTTCCAGCAGCTCGAGTTTTTTTTACATGCAACAGGACAATAAACAAATTTACCTCTGTTAACAAAATTTACATTTGCATCCTTCCATTCTGGCATCGGTCATCTACCATGCAAAACCCTAAAAATGCCTCTTTACGTGACTCCCCTGCTATCAACAGGTTGTCAAAAATCATCCCGCTGACTAACTAATGACGGAGGTCTGTGATCTCTCAGCAACAAGCTGTCAAAAATGTGCTCTCGAGCCAGCCCGACATCTCTCATCTCCCTCTGGGCAGACAGAAGCTCTGCTGCAAGCTGCTTTGATTCTGGTCATTGTGCCATTGGAATTCAGGAGTTATTTTTCCTGGTCTGGACTGGTCTGCGGATGCTCTCTGCAGCTGCCAAGCCTCCACAGTAAATGAGAGGCCTCCTCGAAGCTCTTTGGAGATAAACCTCATTCAGGCAGGCCAGATATGAGATGGTATTTATGGTATGGCATGTCAAGTAGGCATCTCTGACAGACTATATAAAAGTGAAGCATCTGATGCCACTTACCTCCTCTACATAACACAGTGGCAGTACCTCATAATTCAAGAATGGAGTAAGAATCAGGAAAAAAATCTCCTGTGCATGTTTTTGTTAGGAAGTCCTACTGACAGCTACAGTGGCCCTAAGAGCTCGGTGCACTGCAACTTAAGACAACACATGCAAATAGATAAAGCACAAACAAATTAAGAAAACAGCTCCACCAATTCACCCTGACTTTTTAAAAGCAGAGAGTCGTTGGAACAGGACAGTGCAAGGCTCTACAATGCTGGCTTTGTGGCCCAGTGGGGAGTTTGGGGTGGGTGGTGGGGGGTGATTGAGATGTGAATAACACAACCAGACCAAATTAAGATGTGGCGGGATGCCAAGATGGCTGCCCGGGTTTTGCAGACTCAACGCTGTGACCTGGCGGCCCAATCACCCAGCGGTCACCGAGCGCCGCTGCAGTAAGATGACACTGACTAGTGCTGCTGATGCCAGGATGCAAAGATGGCTATTGTAAAAAAAAATAAAAAATAAAAAAAGTTCAGGGCTGAGCAGGAGTTTACCGGATTACATGTGAACTAAAAACATCTCCAAAATACAACCTCAGAGGTACTTAACAGAAAAAACGAAGAACTTGTCCCCATTTTTTGGCAGTTTGGAAAACATCTACCTTGTGCCATCTGTCCAAGGGAATGAGAGAGAGAGAGCTGAAGGCCATTGAGCAGGGGACAAAATCCCAGGAGTGGGGGGGGGATCGGAGGACAGGGTCTGAGGGTCGCTCTGGGAAGTCTCACCCAGATTAGTCACATAGAATTAATCGCAGCAGAGAACAATGGTCGCTGAGCTTCTGGCAACCCCAGCTGTTGCTCAATGAAAGAAAAGAAAAACAAGATTTAGGGCTGCGAGAGTTTGGCTGCAGAGGAGAGAGTGTGGTGGCAGTAACACACACACACTCTCTCACAGTGACCCCTGTCCTCATCAATGTCCACTCATTTTTGTCTCAGCACTCTGACCATTTGCCTCCCAGAAATAGCAACACTGGTGCAAGCGCTCACCCTTTACCGCCTTCACATGTCAACCAAAAATATGAGTCACCTCAGAGTCGCACATTTCAGGTATAATTTACTGGGCAGCGAAGGAACTGCAGGTGTTACACTTACTTGCACTCTTCATTCCCATCTGGAGTTGCTTCACATCTCCCCTTGTTCAAACACAACTCAGCTGTCATGGAGCATCTTAGGCCTGTGAAAGAAAAGTTTTAATACACCTGTAGCTTGCTAAAACTCTTAAGAACATTTAGGCAACTTTGAAATCATTGGTTACTTTCAACTGGCAGTTGTTACAGTAGAACAATCATTCCAGGTGATGTAGCAAAAACATCTTCCAAAATGTTGCTTCCTTCAAAGAGCATTATAAATTACTCCATAAAAGTGAAGTCTAGGTGTGACTCTTGCCACCTTAAAGTGGAGGTTTAGTGGTGAACAGGGGCTGGACACCGGTTTGGCAGTAGCATGCGCCTCTCTGCAGCTGTCCCAAAAGGAACGCGCCATTTGGGGAGTAACACAGCTTTGCAACAATGCTAACACTGTTCTGAAACCAACCTGCAGAGGCATGCGTTTCCATAATGGGGAGGAAAAGGTGTTTGCTGAAACCAGTGCACAGTAAAAAGTATGCATTTATCCACTTTGCATAAGAGTTGAGAAGTGGGCTGGTGGGACCGTGTTATGACATGTTTAGGATAATACCGACAGGTGCACGGAATCCTACTCACTGAATGTAAGTTAACAGTAAACCTGCAGGGCGAGTCGTTAAAGTTAGAAGAAATGCTACACTCTTTTAGCCACGAACCGAAGTGACAGCAACAAGTTACTAAAACTTTATAGAGTCCTGTACAGTGTAAACCAGTGGATATATTACATTTTCTAATCTTCCTGGGGCTGAAAACTACTCAGAGGTTCCAAAAAGTGGGAATCCCCGCCACTCACCTCGTGTTAGTCCTATCAGCGACAACAAAAAGCTAAGTTTCACAAAGAAAATATGCATTCCTTCTGGTTAAAAGTTGTTGTACAAATCCACGTGGGTTTTTTCATAGAGCCGATATTATGTTTTCCTCCTCGACAGGTAGAAACACAAACAATTTTCAGTTCATCCTCGAGTACATCCACAGTGACAGGAAAGCGCGTCTGTTCGCTCCGAGCGCGAGATGTTGTCACTTCAGATCCCGAGTTGGAAATGACTTGGCTGCTCCGCATCCAGGGGCGTTATTCTTCCACACGCACGGACGCACGGTCACACAATGACAGGCGCAAGCTGCTGTGTTTGATTAAGTGATAGTAAAGAAGTTGGCTTTTATTCACCAGACTGAACCATAAGAATGAACCTGCAGCAGTTTGCAGCACACACACTTTAAAGTATGAAAAAGGGGTCAGTTAAATTTAAAAATTCATGCTAT
>NW_018127917.1:1939584-1966057 GCF_001952655.1 Monopterus albus
AAAAAAGTTTGAAATATCCAATAAATTTCGTTCCACTTCATGATTGTGTCCCACTTGTTGTTGATTCTTCACAAAAAATTACAGTTTTATATCTTTATGTTTGAAGCCTGAAATGTGGCAAAAGGTCGCAAAGTTCAAGGGGGCCGAATACTTTCGCAAGGCACTGTAAGTCTAACTTCTTCCTACTCTGTGCAAGCATGTACTAGGTATAAGTAAATTGATATTGGATTATTATTGTTGGATATGTGTGAAATTACATGTGTTGACATATCAACTGTTTTACATGCTTGAATGAATAAATCAAATCAAAATCAAATCAAATCAAAAAGAAAAAGATTGTCAGTCTGATAAAAATAATAACACCACAATGTTTTACACAGAACACTTTGCTTTGGTTGGTTATTTATTTGTTTTTATTTTATGGTAACCTGACACTACACTAAAATGGCTAATAATGCGAAGTAATATATTTGAAATGGGCTAGGAACAGTGTGTTAACAGTTTTTAAAGAAAATTCAATTAAAGTTACTGAATGAGACAGCAGGTGGTTCAGGTGAGCTGTCAGCGTTTGTTAGTTGTTACACTAAAACTGTACAAATCATCTTTTTACTGACAAACGTTTGTAACCCAAAGCAACACAAAAACCACAATTAACCACAGTCAACCACAGTTAAGAAACAAAATGATACATTTACTAAGTAAGTAAGAAGGAGTAGGAAGTTAAAACGTAACCCTCCAATGCTGTACCTATCCCAGACAACAGTAACTAATAGGCTATGAATTATGATTAAATGTACGTTAGGCTTCAGCTCATAGACCTGCATCAACAAGGAACTGTGCAAATATGTGATTGCTGCACTGTTAACATGTCTCCTCATACTGAGTGTGGAAAAATCTTTCAGTTATAGCCCAGTGAATGATCTATTCTTACTCTTGTGACACAAAATTTGCTGTTAGTTGTTGGCGAGTCAGCTGTCACTTCAACATAATAATCCACAGCCCACAGTTTAACATTCATCTGATCTTATTGTAGTTACATAGTAATATTTTACCTCAAATCTTATAAAGGCTTATGTGCTACTGGAGGCAAGTTTTTGAAAAACGAATTGTTGGTGAAAATACTCCCAGTTTCTTCATGTTATAAATGTTTAAAATGAACAGACTCTAAAAACCAATAGACACTTCGATCGGTAACAGACTTTTGTATTTCATGCAGTACTGCCATGTAACTAATATTCACCATGTTGACATCTGAAAACATTAAGTTGTGTCCAGTCGGTCAAACGTGTACCAACTAAACAGAGGAGTAGAAAAGTTGAAGCATTTCATTTGGGTGCCAGTCCAGTCCCCTTTTCTCTGTAAAGAACTGTAAAACATACTATAGCCATTGTACAATTGCATTAGCTGTATCTTTGTAATTTGCTAGAAGGATTTTTTTTATCTTATGAAAAGAGTCACAATTCCATAAAGCAAACATGGCAGAGAAAACAAACTGGCCAAATGGACGATAATAGTTCACATCAGTCAAACCCATGGCCCTGCTCCTGCCTGTTAGCAGTTAGGATCTTCTACACTGATAAATAAACGCTGACAATAACTCATGCAGGTTTTCACCCATCCAGCCAGCAGAGTCAGCAGAGTCAGCAGTAGATTCCCATCAGGTGATTTGTGACCGGAGACTGTTACACAGGTGACTCCTGCACAGACAGACAGGACACAGTCATAACACAGGTGTTTATGCACTTTTACTTTTCTAACGGTAGTTTTAGGAGTTTATCCTCTTCTCTTTTTTTTAACTACAACAGGATCATCAAGGAGAAAATACAAGTATTAAATGTTTTCTTTTGTTTGGATCATAGCACATCACTTCTCATAGACAATGTAGCACCAGCTACTATTAGAGATGTTACTCATCACCTCAAACTTTCCAAACAATAGTTGTAGACAGTGTGAATGCTGTTAAACTGATTCAAACTACCCTTGAATTACAGGTTTCACACAAAGCTCAGTTTTCTAGCAACAGGAAGTACTAAACCTGTGAAAACAGTTGTGCAATGTGTTCTGTGACTGGAGGGAGATTTGTCAAGTGTGTTATACATTTGAAGCCTTGAAATGTATAACAAAAAGTGTGTGTTATGAACTAGAAGTCAGGTTTAATGATGGAGATTATGAAAAGATGCCACTGGTTACATAATGACAAGTGTAGGATTCAGTGTTTTGACTCTTCTAAAAGTCATGACCTGCTGCTTTGACTTTGACTATTCTTTTTCAAATCTGTCTTTCCCAGCTTTATAAAACTAAACTTAAAACTAAACTTTATGGAACTATAATTTGTGATCCTGTAGCTAAGTTTGGATACCTCCTACTGTGTTCCCTTCTACAGATCCCCAGTAAGTTTGTGATTGGAACTGTGTATTTTAAAATGTTTTACACTGTCATTTGCACACTGCAAATGTGTTATACATTTGGAGCCGTGAAATGTATAAGAGTTTTTAAATCCATACCCTGTCGGTCAGTGTCAAAAAACCCCTGCTGCATCTCCCTGTGGCCATTGTGCATCTCTTTGCAATCTTTGTGGATACTTTGATTCTCTGTGTGGCTGTTTTGTGACTTTTAACTTAGCTCAGTGACTTTAAAACAAGAAATCCCAACATTCACCTGTGGTCCCCTGTGTATATGCCCAGCAGGTTTATTCCAGAGGAGCTGAAGACTTTCTATAAGGCACCCGATTTACTGTATATGGGTACAGTATACAGTAAGGAGTTGTCAGACCATTAGCACTGACTGGGCTGCTGTAAAACCACATCTTCATATATTACTTTTAAGGGATAACTGACAAACTGTTTTTTGATACAGTCATTCAGGATTGTTAAAGTGGTAACTGTCTCCTTCAACACTTCCACTCCCACTTGTTTTTTTAAATAAAGCACAAAGTGATACATGGAGACGCTGGCAGAACATTACAGCTAAAGCAGCTGCCAAGGTGATTTAAAAAAACACTCAAGCAGACGTTTAAACCCTGAGGGCAGGCAGAGACTGATGGAAGAGGCAATGATGTAGCAAACCTTAAACAAGGAGATAGTGTAACTGTGTGTAACCTACATTTGATTCAATCTGTCTACCTGCATATTATGATCAGATTAAGGTAATACTATATGGGTATTGTCATGTAAATGTGTCAGTCTGATTATCTTTATCACAGTAAGCTCATAATCGACATTTCTGACTACTAGCCCACCTAGATTTTAGCTCAATCACTCAATTAATTTAAAAGTGTTGCTGTTATGAATTTACATGTGAATTGAAAGCAAATTAGAAAACAAATTATAATCAGTTTTACTGAAACAACTACTAAACGGACTGTAAGCTTGGATAGTTTTGACATCTTCTGTTTTCGAGGTCAAGATCAGAGCTGACACAGACAAGAAGTCTTTAAATTGCTCCAAAGACTTGCAGACTGTTTTTTCAGACAAATTAAACCAAATTAAAAAAAAAAAACAGTAAAACTAATGATATCCATCCATTCTCTTGCTCTCATCATAACAAGCATACTCTCATGTAACAGTAGGAAACTGCTGGACAAGTTTATCCCATTGAAACAGGTTAGATTAAGAGGCCACTGAGACTACTGGTGTCAGCAAGTGTTATGGATGTGCACAGCTGGGTGTCACCTTGGAAATCATTTTTTATTCTTTATTTACAAATGCTGTACCCAAGAGGAAGTATGTGTACTGAAGTAGTAATAGACCTGAAGCACACCTCAGTGGAAGATGAGATAATAAAAGAGAATGTTCTATGGCTGAGATATGATTTAAACCAAAAAAGCCAAAACCAGAGACGCCAACCCATGTCTCAGGGTGATTTTAGCAAGGTACTACAGTCCATCATGTCAACATGTGGCACTCAAACACTTGCAGCATACAGGACAAAATGTCTCAGTCTCGACCTCTTCTCATTAACAGCTGTGGATTGAGCTTGGTTGGTTTTCAGTTCATTTAAATTAACAAATAAACAGACAGAAAGTGATGTTTGTTATCAAAACCTACTCTCTCTGTCATAAGTATAAACAGCCCAGACGTATAGCATGAACTGTGGGAAACAGTGTAGATGCTGGCTCGCAGAGAGCACCAAGGCAGTGAGCGGCGTCAGCAGCCCCGTGTTTATGTTGTATACTACTAATTTGTATTGCCAGATAGGGCCATTTCACTGCAAAGTAGAAGAAAAGTCACCAGGACAAAATCAGAATCTTTACATTTTGTATTTAATAAAGTGTCATTCCCAACACATACACCTTTGTGTTTGCATTTTGTTAAGTGCTGCTCACTGCTCCTCACCTGTTAACATCAACATCATGCTACCTGCTGGGAAAACGAAAGGATGGTTATGAGTATGTCCCAGGTGAGTAGTGCTCACATGCTGCTGCACCACAGCTAACAGGTGTGCACTGTGGCCTGCAATGGTTATGGCAAAACAACAAACATTAACAAACAAACAAAAATCCCCCCAAAAGAAGATGTTTTAAACACATTGTCCCAACAAAATCTGTACTATATCTATATGACACCCTATTGTGCCTTAGCTCATTGTGATCAAGGGAAACGTGTGGATCACATTGTGACAGGGAGAGTAAACAGGATCTGTGTTGATTGTGTTGTGTTGATCAGTGTGTTGACCTGGGGGTTGGAGTCTCCATGGCTGGTGCAGCACAGATGGAGAGATCTATTCTACTTGATCAGCCTCATAAGGCAGCTGCTCCATACTGGGTCAGATCAGAATACTGCAGTACAATCTGTCTGTATACCTGCTAAAGACAAATGCATGGATAGATATAATTATGTGAAAGGCATTGTAGTCTACCATGGTGGTGTAAAGCCCTATTTGTTTCATTCTAGACACCTAATGAGGGATTAGAATGCAAAGTAAATATTATTATGCACTCGTATGTCTTTGTGGTCCTCATGTGATCAGCTCAACAGATATACTCTGCACTTTTTATTTCTATTAAGGTCCACCTCCAAACAAAAATAAATTTTTCTTATTGTTACTTCACCCGGATGTTTGACTGCTCAGAACGATGCATGGGTCCGACACTAAAGAAATGTTTTCACATTGATTTTCTCTGTGTTCACCTTGAATTTAAACTGTAAAGTAAAAAACAATAGACAAATGATTATTCATAACAAAGTATTTTCATGTTAAAACATGCAGGGGGCTTTTAAAAGAATAGGTCCTTTACAAGACCAAATTAAGGATTAATGTCTGGTATATTCTGTGTAATCACAGTTTTATAGAGTTTATTCAAAGTATAAGCAAGTATATAATTCAATATATAGACAAAAGAAAGTAAACCAGTAATGAACTCATATTTACTTGGGTTTTAAATGAACCTTTTCACTGACCTTCATACGGTAGTACCAAATCATTCAGATACAAATGGACCTGTTTCTAGGAAGGAAAACACAGGTGATGTTGATCTGCCTTAATTATTTGTCAAGCTTCATAACTGCTGGTCATTAACCCTTATATGAACCATTTTATCCTTTTTATTATTAAAGCAGAAAACATAAAACGTCATATCTTCAGACAGTGAACGTGACTGTGCACAGTTTTAATGATTACACCTTTTATTTTTTCAGAGGCCATTTGAAGTGATGAATCAATTTATCTGTTCGCTTCCTCTTAGTTTTCCTTTTCTAAAAAATACTTTTTGAAGAATAATAATACACAGAAGCTTGATCAGCTCTTTTGACTGTATTTCCCTTTTCCCAGTAGACAAAACTGGTTTGTTCAGTGGCACACATTTAACACCAGACAATTGATTTATTGTCAAAATCTACATCACATCCACCACTGAAACAATTCTTTCAAGCTTTGGTGTCTGCTATAAAGAATACCTGACGGAAGGAAAATAGGCCATTGTATTAGAGTCGTATTATTTCCTTAGTGTTTCAAGCACAGATTAATGTATCCTGGAGTTGCAGTCTTGTTCTTATCAGGGAGGAGGGTTTACTGACTTTATTGTTGAATCGTGAATTATGTTGCCCAATGTGAGGAAATGCAGGCCAGGGTCTTTGGCTCCTGTTTTCCTGCCATAGCAAGGTTAAGGGAAGGAGGCAGCTGGTGACAGTCTTCATAGTAAATGCATTGTTGAGATAGTGTGGAACCTATGAGTATAAAAATATATATTATAACCAGTAAAACAATTTTAAGGCCATTCCTGACCTTATGAGTTTGACAAAATCATCCTAACACTGGTTTCACTTACTGGCTTTTTAGGGATGGCTCAGTTGCATCTCAAGGCCTCCATCAGCTGATGGAGTTCAGAAGTCATGGAGCTGGTTAGGTCTTACCTATGGAGCTCATACGCTCTGTCAGAAGGGCTTGTAAGCTGGTGGGATAACTTTGGAAACACCCTTCCCTTGCACCCAATAATGTACTGTCCCAGATTTTAAATGATACTCGGTCTCCCCATTTGCTTTGATAGCCAGCTTTTCTACTAATTTCCTTTGTGAGTTCTTTCCATCTCTACCATGATGTGAAGAAGGTAGTTTAGTTGGTCATATACCTTTCAAATTGTTCAAACACATTCATTAGAATTTACATATAATCCTGCAATTTTAACTGGTTTGAGCGGCATCATGAAGTGCATTTTTTGTACAGGTATCTGTAAAAAAGTGTCTTTTGCCTCTCGTGTTGGTGTAAAGCTAAATTAAACTTAGCTAAATTTGCCCTGAAAATACTCCTTAGCAATATTTACTTACTTACTAGTAGTATTTCCAGTTATTTCCAGTTGGGTTATTTTTAGACATGAATGTATGGTTCCCACCTCAGTACTTTTATCTTAATACTATGTTTTTACTATGTATAATGACAAAATCAAAACAGCTGTGTCTGAAAACACCCCGTTAGTCCCTCTTTTTTAAAATAAACATTGTATTTTAATATACAGCAAGTAAGTTAGGGTTCCTGACACTTTTGAGACATCGGTATTTTGCATTGTGACAAATATAGTTTTACACAACCATAATGTTTGCATCTACATTTTATTTGACAGCTGCAGCCGTAGTTAATTAAAATTAGGCTGAAGCTGAAACTAAGCAATGTTTGTTGTTTGTGCTTAAAAATGGTTTCAGTCAATTATTTGACTTATAAACAACTTTATTAAAACCACTTTCCCTCAGTTTAATATACTGTATTATACTGTGTAGATACTGTACTTATGATGAATTGTTACAGATTCAATTGCCCAACAATAAACTGTATGTAAACTTGACTCCAGCTGCATCACAATGCATCTTCATGCTTTGGTAATGATCCACACACTTTACTGTACATTTTCCTCCTAATGGTATTAGTTCCGTCTGGATTGACCTAATGCCATTAGGACTGTTTCCTGGGCTACTACCCATTAAGCTAATTACACTAATGATAGCTGGTGTGCTGAATGCCATCAACAACATACATTTGTGACTTTTATGTCTGTTGCAGCTGCTTCCCGCTTTTGTGGCGCCTTCGTTATGTAAGCACAATGTGTGGACAGCCAGGCAGCGGGTCAGTGGTTCTCCAGTAAGTCGTGGGAGGTCCAGAGACCCTGGTTCTGTTTTTGGACATGCAGTCACAAACAGGAAGTCCCTGCAAGCCAGTCACACAGGGCCACTTCCTTCTTTTGTTTACAGGGGGGCTGAATTAAACTCCCAGAGACAAAGTTGTACCAATATTTGCTGCTCCAGCATCCACTCTGGCCCGTTACTCTGTTTCTGAGTCTGCTGTGTTTGTGTCAGGGTGACTCTTCTTCCACCCAGTCATCTCGCTGTGAAGTGTCACTGATGATAACAGTGAAAATGAACTGCATAGCTAAATCTGTCAAATTTACAGTTTTTAAAATGCCGTAGCAGCCTTTGTGCATTTTTAAAAGAAACAAACAAATAAAAAATTAAGTTAGTAGCAACTTAACACTTCAAAGATCTAAACCAGAATTTAAAAGTCTCCTCTACATCTGAGTTTCAGAGGTGTTTGAGAATGTTTATCTCTGTGACTTGAGCAATGCAATTCGCATTTGATCGCATCTGCGGTTTAATGGTACAACACACCTCTGAGCCACTGATCCCAGGCTGAGAACACCTTAAATAAATAATAACTGCTACAATGAAATTTCTCACTCCCCTCTGCATATACCACCCAACATGATACCTTCTTGTTCTCAGTTTACTGTAAAAAATATTCCACTGCTTGTGTTATGTAAGGTCATTATATAAAAAACTATTTTTGTGAGAATGGAAAAAGTAATAAATATCAGAGGCTGTGTTATGAATATACAGTAAAAAGACTTCTCAAGGGGATTATGTGTTACTTTCAATGTCAGCTTCCCAATGTTACACTGAGGCTATTTGTATGAGGTGCAGCCAGGAAAAACTGCTGAGTTTGAGTGAGGTTGGGAACTATGTGGCCTTTTCTTTTTTGGATTTCCCAGAGGACTCTGATTTCTCTTCTTGTTTCTTGTTTCTTTTTACCTTTTTCTGCATCTACCATCTTGATGTCATTCATTTGCAGCTGACACTCTTCTGTCTTTTAGATTTTCAACCTCTGGTTTCTCCTTTAACAGTCCTGCTGCCAGCCAAGAGTGTTCCACTCCCACACACCCAGTAGGGCTACCATGTGTCAGAGGCCCAGGCCTGTTCTCAGGGCTGATTTAGGGGTTTTACACTGAAACACAAAGTTTCCATTGAAATATAAAAATAGCCTTAATTCACATGCCATGAAAGGTCTGTTATGTTGCTTAAAAATTCTTCTACAAGAAAAAGTCTTCTACAAGATACTCTTAATCACAGTTGTTCTGCAGTAGAGCCTAGAAATCATCAACTTAACATCATGATGTCACCAAAAGGCACCATATTCTCCGACGCTGAATCACTTCCTGCAGAATAAAAGGCCACCACCGAGCATTATGAGTCACCTTTTCCTAGTAACAGCACATTTTGCTCCAGTCTTGGGATTCTTGCTTTTCCTTTTACGTAGCTACAGGACCCAGCCCGTCTTTTACAGGCATATTTGAGACACTGCACAAATGGAAAATGGAGCCAAGAGAGGTGAACCCTGTCTGTTTGAGAGTAAGGGTGCAGCTATTTACTGTAGGACAGATCTGTTCTGAATGTAACAAACCTGCTTTAAAAGTCCATCCTTTAAAAGTACAAAGCAAGTTTAAACCACTAAAAGAAAAGCAAAGATACTTTAAAAATTCATGCAGTTGAATGCAAATGAATTTGGTGTGACCACCCTTTGAAATTAAAAGTACACATGGTACTGTAGGTTGTTCAAAGCATCTTGAAAAACTTTCCATAGTTCTGTGGATTTCAGACGTGTCAGCGTCTTCTGTCTCTTCTTGTAATGCCATCTTTTCTTGACAGCGAGTGTGAACACTGAAGATGCCCTGCTCTCCTCTTGCGTACAGTAGCAGTGATAAGAGGGACATGATGTGAAGCTGGGCCACATTGTCTCCATGACACTGTGGGATTGTGGGTAAATATTTGCAGCCCAGTCATGGGAATGAAATAAGACTGTGATTTGGGGTTACTGATATGGATGGGTGCAAGGTCACCACTCTTAGTAAGAGGGGCTTTCTGTCCTCCTCTCATTGGAGACTTTGTTTCTCTATTACATATAAAGCTCACTGCGTTCCTTTCACTCATTTTCCCCACTGCATATTTATATAAGAAAAATGTTTGCTGGAAAATAACAGTTTACCCTAGACTGTGGTGCTTTCTGGTTTATTATTTAAGATTTAATGTCTCCCCAAGTCCTCAGCTTGGACAATAGAACTACAAGCCCCAGTAATGTGTGTGTGAGAGTGTGTGTACACGCTGCTTGCTTTGTGAGTGTAATCTCATAATTGTAGTTTGGGTGAGGGAAGGAAGGGTGAAGATTAGCGCTCCGCTGTGTGCTGCCATGTAATGTCTGTATGGGAACATTGCGGGAGCTCGTGACATGGTGCCACACAAAGAGCGAGGAAACCAGGAGGTTTGGGGGACAATGAAGCACCTGTGTTACAATACTACAGAGGATGTGACAGAAACAAATTCACACACCTCTAATTCATTTATAACAATGGAGACTTTTCTTGTTAGCTAGATGGGGGGTCTTTGTTGGTGGCTCTCTGTAGAGCACATTACAGTGTGTAGGACTGGACTTCACCTTATGTACATGTGTCAGCACATAGGAATTTTATGTTGTTTACTTTAGACACTAAGTCAAATCCTTTATATTAATACATTTCTGTTTTGCCCTACTGTATTATCATTCATTCATTCAAAAGTGATTCAACAAGTATTTTTTCACCATATAAGCAGCTTTGTTACTCTGGTGATCAGTGGTGGACAGTAACATTTCCCCCAGTCTTTACTGAGACTGTCTGCTCTTTGGCGCTGAGCTGGTAGCATACAATGGGTTTTTAGAGGTTCTTTGTTGAAAATGACTGCCTGCTGAAGTCAAAACCAACACTATGAGAGTGATGAGACTGAAAGAGAAGTATGTGTTTATGGGCCGGATAGTGAAACAATGAACTGAAACTTGCTGTAAAGGTCCAGAAACCTGAGGGGAGTTGTAGATTCTGATGATAATTCTTTGACGGTTCATCTCCCTTTCACTCAGTGACATTGTTTTCAAATTGTCATTTGATACATTGTTAGTGGAAAATAATGGTTATAGCTGCCTTAATGTTGAAAATGTCTTATTTCACATAATTAGATGATATCAAATACAGTATTTCTGTATTCTACATCAGGTTGTTGTCAGCTCTTCTATGATACAAATTATGTTTACACTTACATGAATACAGTATTTCAAACTTAAGAAGGCTGCACCATTTCATTAAATGTAAGTATTCTAAGTGTCTTTACTTGGAAACTCTGGGATATCCATTATAAAAATTTGAAATAAAAGCTCTTTGGGCATTTGCATATATTATATATGTATTTCTAAAGTGAAGTTACACTATCATGGCTTATTGCCTTGAATAGAATAAAGCCATCTTTAATGTTATCATTACAAATCAGCAAAGCGCACTACTTTAAGTACTAATAATCTGAGTGTCACTGACTGAAGGAAGCATGGACACAGCCTGAGAACATAAAATCACAACAATGGCGCTTGAGAAAACGGATGATAAGAAGCCACAATCCGCACACTTCCTCCTCAGATGTACCGAGCTGACAGCCTACTGCGCTGCTTTTCCCAGCAGCACGTACACAGTTCAGAGGAAGCAAATGTTTTGTTTTGTGCAGCTAAACTCCTTAGCATCTTGTTTTAAGAAGGTTCTCACCTACAGCTTTGCAGATTCATAAATATCTCTGACTTTGATTCAGATTTTCCCTTTCACTTCCACATATTTAGAAAAACTTACTTGAATTATAGACGCTAAAACTGTTTGCTTATGTACTTAATCCTGCTGTTTAAGAAAAACAGCTATTTGAGGCTTCCATGCAGTTCACAGGATACTTGAATACCCCCTCTGTCTAAACACAGACAAATACAGTAGTCTGCTGGCTGTCCAGCTGGGCTACATAATCGAGAGGCATTAATCCCTAAGCAGCATCTGTGAGAAAGTGCAGGAGAAATAAAAGGTTTATTACACACTGCCTGCATTGACTGCTAATAATTGTCCATCGCTTATCACTTTCAAACAAGGACAGAAAAACAAAACAATGCATCACTGAAAAGGACTAAGCATTTTTCCTATCACCAGTTCAAAGGTGCTTTTGTTGACAGAGGTGTTGAACATTCTCTTCACTTCTTGCTTTCTGAAGATTTTCCTTTGTCACTCAGTGATTTGAGCTGAGTCAGTAATTATTCCCTGAGATGTTTGTTCTCTTGTCTTCCTACTGTAGAGAGGCTGTTATGGAAACTTTCAGACCTCAGAAAGGTCAGAGTGTCCTTAAAGGTACAATGAATTAGATTTTTAATCCCATAACACAAAATGCTCTGGCAGAATACAATGATGTGCTGAGACTTTCTGAGGATAGTCTCCCTCTATTACAACTTATCAACCCAATGGTCTTCATTAAGTGGCTGTAACCATGTTGACCTTGAATCACCTCATGTCCCTGACTGACACGGTTCACATCAGTGTTTGACATCTTGCAGAAGGTGAGGTAGAAATCAAATGTCTGGAGTGAACTGTGATCAGAACGGCACAGGGAGAGCTCAGCTGAGGGCATTCGTCTAACATGCAATATACCTAAGTGTGCTAATGAAGGGATGACCTAAACCTACTAAATAAAGAAAATTATCACAACACTTGTATGTTTTTAAAATTAGATTTGTCAGAGATTAAATGATGAAACTAAATAAAAACTTTTTGACAATTGTGGTGGTACTTTTAAAGAACATTGTTCTTGCTGACTAATAATATATTTATGTGAAATCTAAAGGCTTCCAACATTAGATTTCCAGTTAATGGAAAAAGGTGAGGATGAGATTCACACCTGCAGCAGCCTCACAAACTTTTATCAAGCTTTTCATCAGTTTCCCACATTGCGTCCGCTGCACAGAAAGTTCCCTCTCTGTTTATGATTGTTTTTTAAATGCTGATGCCGTGTGATAGATTTTTTTCGCTGCCTGCATGAAACCAGTAACTCTTGTTACTTTCTTCTGGTTCATTTACCTTGCTGCCGGTATCTCTCAGCCCATCGGTCTCATCTGTTGTTTATCTAACACCTGTCTGCCTGTTTCATCTCAGTCGAGAGTTTGTTTCTCCTCTCTATTTCTGCAGTGCAAAGGAAAAAGCCTGAGGGTTATTGCTTATTGTTTGCCAACCAACCCTGCATCTCTCCCCCTCCCTTCATACAACCATTAGTGAGATTTTCCTTTCTTTTTTTTTTTTTAAAGCAGGAACAAATTCCTTTGGAGCCTGGGAAAAACTCTTAAATGAGGAAATAGTATTGATGTTTCTGTTCTTTCTAGCCAAAAACACATTTGCATTTTTGTTTTATGCCAATAAGCAAATATTAAGCAGTGATATCTCAAAGGGGGACTGAAGAGGATTGTGTCAAATCTTTGACCTGGTTCACTTCAGTTTGCATTTGATGGTGGCAAAAAGAAAAGGCAGCTGAAGATCTCACTGAGCAGCTGGTATCATTTTGGGTAGCATTTTGGTTTTTGGGACCGTTTTGCTGACTGTATAAGACACTGGTGTTTCTAAGTCCCAGAAGAAAGTACGCCAGCCTGTGATGTTTAAGTACTGAGAGGTTTGTCTTGGGAAGACTGAAGTAAAGGTGTACAAAACATAATGAGAACAGTGAGAATCCAGTCTGCCACAGCTCCAGTATACTAAAGGTCCTGGGTATCTACTCATGCATGTTGCTTTTAAGTAATATTTAATTTTATCTCATTTGCATTACAATGCTTTATCTGCATATGTGTTTTAATGTTTCATTTTTCTGTGTGCATTTTAATGTTTTATCATCTGAATTGCTGTTGGATATGAAAATGTGCCATTTAAACAAACTTGCCTTGCCTTGCCTTGGCTATGTTCACAGGCTATAATCTCTAACTGTGAATGTTTGGTTAGTCCTGATGTGTACAGAGGATTTTTAGAACTTTTCATTCAAAATCTATGTAGCTCCTACTGTGGCCAAAATAACAGTAACAGTGCGTTTGGATGACTAGGCAATGAACGGCTCCGGCTGCAGATTCAACTAATGATGCAGATACAGTAACTGCAGTCTTCTGAATGACAGGCTTCTTCTTGGTCTGGGTGCATTGCCGCTCTCTATCTGGTCTCCTCTGGGAACAAAGGCGTTTACTGTGTGTGGATGGAAAATGCTGAGAATGACAAGGCATCTGGTTCTGAGTCAGTCAAGCCAACGGCGATGTGGGCCACACAGGCTCTCGTCCATTCAGTTATGTTCTGTTCATCTCCTAATTGCAGAGAGCTGACTGGAGTGATGCAAGGTGAAGCTGGAGGTTTGGACTGAGAGTGAGTTTGAAGAGAGGGAGGAAGAGAGGGATGAGGCACGGTCAGGGAGGTGGTTGTTCATTAGGGACTGAACAGCTGCCAATCTCCCAGCTGCCTCTGCTTAACACAAGGATTACTGAGGAAGCATTAACAGAGAATGTGCATTGCTGTGCTTCACTGTTGTCAACCTTATCTTGCTATTTTGTTCATCTTTGTTAAAACTGTTTATATTATTTGCCCTCAGCTTTTTCATGCAATATCTCTCTCTCTCTCTCTCTCTCTCTCTCCCTCTGTCACTCTTTATCTTAATTTTCAAGCCTTTCATACCCCTGTTGTGTTTTTTTTACTCCCTTTTTCAAGCTGCATCACCGCCCTCATGTGTGTGGGCAAACGACAGGAGAGATCATGTGACTGAGATCAGCGCTGCCTTCTGTATCGCTGAAATCATCATGAGGCCCATCTGCAGTATCATGCCAATTAACCAGTCAATGTCAGCAAGGGACAACCAGTCCGTTTTCATTTCCCAGTGGGCTTCATTGTATTTCAAGTGAGGCAGCATGGGAAATGTTGTTAAGCTGCTGTTTCCCATTAACACCCAGAAAAGTACTGGATTTTAACAAGGTGTTGGATACACTGTGTGACAAATGAGAGGTTTATTATTGCTTATGTGGTGAGTTAATAATAGCCACAGATCATAAGAGGACAGTGGGACAAAAGCAGTAGTTACTGTAAGGAGTTTTTTTGTTAAGGAGGTCTGCAGACGCTTCACTTCCATCTGAACAGAAAAGGCCTTCCACAACTTATTACAATACACACTTATTTCTTGACAATCTGTTTTTCATTCACCATTCTGCACTGAATTAGGATGGCAAGAGGAGGGCATGCTGACAGTAAGAATCTCTATATACCTTGTTCCCACCGTTCAGCTGCCATCTGTCATGAGGAAGCCAAATGTCATTTCACTCAAAAATGGTGGGTGACAAAGAACAGTAAGGTTGCTTTTACATAAAAACCTCATGAGGTAATTTTTCCTTAAACTTACTTACTATAAGGAATAATGTCCATGACTTTTCTAAACCACCTAAACTGACACCCCGAATTCACCTGTTAACCTTACATTTTTGACTTGTTCTTAGTTAAATTCCAGAATTCACAGAAGACATACAATAAAAGTGACTTTTGAGGGTTTACTCAGGAATAAAACTCAGTAAAACAAGCTTTGTGGGACAAGGTACTGTATCCCACTTATCTGCCAGATGTGTCGGACAGGCTGATTTGAGTCAGTGAGTCAGAAAGATATTTGTTGGTTAGTCAGTTTGGCCAGTTTTGGTGTGGTGACCAGAATAAACTGTCTGGAAGCTATAAATCTGAGACTGTATGGTGGTCATAACAAGCACTAAGTGTGCTTTGCTGCTGATTTAAGTTTGATAACATAAGTCACATGGGACTGTACCACACTCAGACATATGCTGAGTGACTGTGACAAACCATACTTTGGTATGTGAGGCACTGCTTGTTTGTTCCCTTGACTGCGGCACAAACAGGCTTTGTGAAACCTGAGCAGAGACAAGTATGCATTGTCTGCTTGACGTTACTGTAATGTGTGGCTCCTACAAGAAACACCATACATTTATGAAATATCAGCTGCTGTTGCCGAGCTAGCAGTGCAGAGGTGGGGGTGAGTGGGGGTGACACCTCAGATGTCTTGACCTTAGCTTGTTCACACGACCCTTACAAAAAACAAGTGACAACCCAAGAAGACATGGCTTTTTTTCTGAATACAGGCTTTATCTGTGTATTATTCAACCTAGTTTATTTTATGACTTGGTGACTTTTTTTCTGAATAGAATTTCTAGAAATGTATACTTTCCAAGAAAACAGAATGTTAAATGTGCTGCTACAGCAAAAGACAGAAGAAGCTGGAGTACCCAAAGAGAACCCATGCATGCACAGGGAGAACCCACACAGAAAGGCATTGGGTCAGCTGGGGCTCGAACCCAGAACATTCTTATATTTCTGCAGCTGAAATATAAGTTTGTTTTTGATGAACTAACATCTTGATTATTTCATTTCTTATTCATAAACCAGCAGCTAAATGCAGTCATGAAGACTAAAAACTGTTAGAAAATGACTAGACTCTGGTACAATTCAGACTTTGGTGCGTTGTTGTAATACCAACAGTCTAAAAAAATGGCTGCATTTACAGTAGCTGTTAAAGTGTGAAGGCAGTTGTGCTGCCGAGGGTTTCAGGGGCAGCTGGCCACTGTGTTGGCCACTGGCTGGAACATGCTGCTGACAGCTGCTGCACATGCATGCGCACACAAACTCATGCACACCAGTGGTGGTTGCACACAGAGTACGCCATTGTTAACATCTAGCAGGGGTTTAGCTGTATTACTATAGACACGCATAGGGAGAGGAGATAATGTGGTATGGTAACCTTGATTGTCAAAACTGGGAAGTCAGTACGACAATAAGACACAAATAGCCATTTTGTTTGCAGTTGACAAATATAAGCCTTTGTAAGTGTGTAATTCTTGTGTACGTGTGAAGTAGTTAATTCATACCAAAAATGCTTAGAGCACTGTACAAATTTTGATTGGTTTATTTAGAAAGAGCAAAACTATAAACCATCACATAAAATAAAATCAGAGCAAGATAAGGACAATGTTTGGGTGCCTCCTCAGCTAAAGTTTCAAAAACTCTAACTGGACCTATATCTGCCCTCTGCCACCTAACTCCACTGCTATTCAGGATGGCAGATTACCAAAACTATAGAAAATGAGCTGCTTGAGATGTGACATTTAGCTTTGAACTTGGTAGGCAGCTGATGAAAAGAAGCAAATTAATGAAACACTAGGGGGGAAAAGATTCTGAAAATGAATTTTTAAGTGCATCTTCTTGAGTCTGTGAACCATTGTTGTATCTTTCACTTCGTTCTATTGGTTTATGGTTTGAACTTTTACTGTTTTGGCTCAGTCTCATCAGATGTGGTCAGATGGCCAGAGACAGAACTTCCAAAGGAAAGCTAATGATGTTTGCTGGCTGTGTACTGTAAATAGGCAACTATATGCTAACACATTTACCATATCAACAGTTTTAGGTGATGAAATGTCACTGTTGTGTTTACAGCTGAGTTTTAAGGATGAAAGTAAACTTTTTTTTCATTAATTGTTTAATTTCAAATCCAGTAAACTGAAGTATAAAGCCAGACTAATATTGTTCTAATAGTTATGGACTTCACTTATTTCCATATGTGCACAAATACATACAAATGTGTTCCACTGTGTGTAGATTCATACATTACTACATGAAGACAAAGGCAGAAAGAGGCAAAGATTAGGACACAGAAAGAATATAAATAGCAGAGTGAGGGAGACAAGTCAAGGATCTGAGGTCCCAGCAAGGCAGAGCAGGTCTCAGGCCAGTGGAGGGACCTTTGGGAGCACGGCTCGGGGAAGGGCGAGGAGATTGGCGGAGGGGGGCTAGGTGGAGACGAGTGAGGTTCTCATGCCCTGGCGGCCTCTAGGGAGTAGTGGTGGCAGATGTGACGTCTGGGGTCCAGCCTCCTTCCCTCCCTCCCTTCATCTCTACTTCCCCTCCTCCCTGACGTCCTTCTCTCCTGTCCTGGTTTGTCTACTGCCTGTCTACTGAGGAGGGGAAGATGTTAGTCCACCACTCTGATGTCTTTACACTAGGAATACAAACAGATCCAACACTGATTCTTGTTGGTCAGGAACATTGGCCTTGTTACTATAGACCAATCAGAGCAGAGTTTGTCTGAAGAGTTGATCCTGTCAAAGCTGTTATTCAATTTTTTATTTTTCTGTTGTTTCACTGCAGCATTTTTACCTTAAAATACCATTAATATCCTGATAATAAAAATCAAACTTATAATTAAAGAAGATGTCATGTAACTGAGTTTGTTAATTAGGGGGGTTAAAAATTAAAGTGTTTTAGGTGGCTTGTTAAAAACCTATTGGGGTCCTTAATTTGGTAATTAAGGAACTTGTTAAATATTTTTAAATGAATGTGTAAATTAAGGGGACTTTTATAACATTGTAAACCAGCAATAACTAATTCTGTGGCCTCTTTGTTCTGTAAAACAATAACATATTACAACCCTGTCTCCTAGAAATTCCACTTATATTCTGCTTATGTTCTACTGATTCTGATTCTTATTCCAATACCTGAGAAAAATGTTTGGTTCTATATATTTTTAGATGTTTGGGCTTTAGAGCTGCAAACCAGCTGCCTGCTGTGATTGAAAACCACAACCACATAGTGCTGAGAGTGGAACAAAATGGTAAAGATGCAGGTAGAAAAACCAAAACACTAAGCTGATAGACACCATATGGGCTTTAAAGTCTACTTAATTTACTTGAGATCTCTTTTTAAGAGGTTAGGTTTGTGAAAGCTTATTGTACAGCCTATACCTTAAAGTCATCAGATATTTCAAATGAAAGTGTAAATTAAGTGAAATTCATTCACACCTTAAAAGTCAATCCCCTCTTAAATTAAATGAGAAAAACAGGATCTCTGCCATTCCATACATCAAAATGATATTTCAGGTGTTTTGCATTTTATAAGTGAGTCTGGTTTCATAGTGTTTGGTAGTTTGTATGTCTGAGAAAAACTGGAAAAATGATTGAGGCTTTTCCGTGAGGTGCACAGTGTTAAGAACCAGAACCATGAGGAGACCTTATCATAACAATGATAAAAGAGATTTGTGAGTGAAAAGAAGGCCAAGCTCAAGAGTTTTAAAGGAAGTGCGAGGCTGTATAGAAAGAAACCTGTGCAAGAGATACTGCAGTAGAGAAGGAAAGGATCCTCCCAGATCCATCCAGAGCCAGATTTTCCAAGAGTCTGTCAGCATAAGACAGCTGTGAGGAGAGGCCTTTATCTCACTAAGGCACTGTATTACAGCAGGCCTCTTGGAAAAAGCCCTGTCTCTGTGCGGCTGGATGAAAAAGATCTGGAGCAGATCCCACCCCCCAAACAGATTAGGGCCCTGTGAGCAGTCACACATTTGCAGCCGCCACGTTACCCTTTGAAGCCCTGCAAGTGTCTGTCGACACCCATCAAACATGGCGACAAGAGCATGGCCTCTGATGGCGCACCAAGGGACCAAATCTCTGGGTTTGAAGACCAGCAGGCAGCTTTCTTTGAGGCATCTTCCTGAGCTCCCTGATGATCTGTAAATAAACAAGTTTAAAGCTCCTGACTGATAAAGTGGCTGCTCACTTGGTGGAATGTTTCTTTGGGAATTAGAAAAAAGGAGAGGAGGTGATAGAAGGACAACAAATTAAGAAAGGACTTCCTGGATGATTGGAAAACAGCTGTTGGGCCGTTAAGGATGATAGTGCTGTGAATAACAAACAGGAAATGACCTCAGATCCTCTGTAAATATGCCAAAGGAGCTACTGTAACATGCACACTTTCAAGGCCCAGAGAGACGTCATTCTTCTAGGATAAGGATGTAGGCTTTTTTTCTATTCCCAGCCCAGCTAGCAATGAAATAAATAAGAACATGTCAACCCTTTTCTCTAATCTTGGATTCTTTTGCTAACCAGTACCAACATTCACTTTTAGTTTGTTTGTCTGGCAACAAATTAATTTCAGTGCACTTTTACAGTGACAAAGAACTAGGATGGTATTATTGATGGTATTATGGACTTCTGCAGTTACATTAGACCTGTAGTTACTCCTAAAACAGAGAGAGAGAATTGAGCTTGACAATTAATTACTGACAAATTAATTTCAACTCAAGGTTCACTCATTCACTTGGTTGGGACCATCTGAGCTAACACAGTCTTCATGAGATCCAAAATTTACTGTCAAGCTAAAAATTTAAAACAAACAAGAAAAAGTAGGCTTACAAGTACTAACAATAATATAAAGTTTAAATATTTCATGACACCTGTTCAGACTTATTCTGCTGATGAAAATTGTCTGGTAAAAGCCCCAAGTTGTTCTTTTGTCAAAAGAAATGGATTGCAATCCTCAGGATGTGATTCAAAACGTGGCATCAAATTTTAGAAATATCTTGCATTTTTAAATAAAACAACAAATGGAGAGTTGTTAAGTATTTAGACACGTTTACAAATTGTGTTTGATATACCTTCTCACCCTACTGAGTGAGGCCATACTTGGATACATCGGTGAGGGGATTTCTTGTTCAGACAACTTCACTTTGACCTAAAGGTTGATGGGTTTTAACAATGGAGGCACCAGCCAGAAGGCAGTTAATGATTAACTCTGGGATCAAATAATCACAATAGAGTTAAAATCCTCTCTGACATTGATGGGGCATTTTTTGACATGGCTTTCAACCAAACTTTACTGTACATGTATGTATACAGTTATGAATGAACAAATCATTCCACAGCTAAACTAATATGGCCATTTGAGTAAGAAAAGAACACATATGAAAGCAACTGTTTGAAAAACCCAATTAAGACATTAAGTGTAAGGTTATATGGCTGCAATAATTAATATTTTTATTTCTGATAATTATGTTGATTATTCAGTTGTTTACACTACAGAATGTAATTGTAATAAAAATGTTTATCCTAATTTCCTGGAGCATGAGGAAATGTTTTAAAATAGATCTTTTATTTATTTATGGCTGACCAACAATTCAAACCTTGAAGATATTAAATCTGCAGTGAAAGAAAGCAGAGGAAAGCAGCAAAGTCTCACATTCAGTTCAAGCAATTACACAGTATCAACGTGGATCATTCCCTGATCCCTGGGGAAGTCCCGTTCCTGCAGCACCTGTTACACTTTACACAGAGGATGTCCGCTCACCCACCAGCCCCCGACCTACACACAACAATACAGAAACTATACTCTGCTGAAACACAACACAGGATGATACAGTGTTAAAGATAGATCTGTGAACACTTGTCCCAGTGGAACACCCAACTGATATCTTTGTTCCTGAGTACATTAACACCCACGCTCACACAAAGCTGAATCTTTGAGCACTGCTTGAGGACAAGGTAACAGGCAGGACAAAGGTGAGTTTCTGCACCAATGTTTCCTCCTCGTTCCATCTCTGCCCATAGGGCAGTGCTTTCCTGTCAATGACACTTTGTTAGCAGAGTGGAGAAAGATCCTGCAGTGCCTCAGATCTGCTGTCGACAAAGGGTCAGAGTTTGGCTTCCTTGTCAGGTTTTGTTTCAAATGTTTGACTTTCTGAAAGAGATCTGGTGAATGTGCTCTGTAGAACTGGAGAATCCCAATCAACTGAGATTCAAGAGAGAGCAATAGCACCACTGCCTCCTTCTGGCAGTGACAGGCTTTGAATTGACCAGGAAGGAACATGCTGCTTTCTCCTGTAAATCCTTGCATCTGCTATATATTATATTAGCAATACTTTTGCATAGATTTATGAGCAAGTTTTTACTGCTGTAGCTAGCTGACATGTTGCTAAATGCACCTACTGTATGCATGCACTTAAGTCCAGTGACCTCTAGCTCTGTGGTCTAGAGGGGAAATGTCTTTTTGCTGGAACTACTGACAACAACAAACATCTGAATTGTGACAAGGGGTCTCTGCCACAAGCCAAAAATATTGGAAACCACTGGCTTAATTTTAAATTGGCAATATAATCAAATAACTTATAAGGGCCTCAAAATGTTACTCACAGTAACGGCACTGCTATGCTGTTGAAACCTATAGCAAAAGGTTATTTTTCCTTTCATATGAAAACTGCTGCATGTCTAACATTTCATTTTTACCCCTCATAAAGTCTCTGACATTTTCCCTTTCAGAGCAAAGATAGTTAGTAAGAACATTTCCGACTGGTTTCACACACATTGGGTGGGAGACAGTCTTTCTCGTTTTTGTATTTTCATGAAGTTATCGGGTTGGCAGGCGACAGTGAGGTGCGTCCCCAACACGTTAGATTACACCCAGGCTGCAGCTGTGTCAACAACATGGCCCACACCACAACTCCACGGATACTGATAATCCTTCAGTGTGTTACTAAGGGCAGAGATAGTGGACAACAACTTTTTAATCTTCACAAACGCTGCAACATAATATTTGCAGTATTTACAAAAACAACATTATACCCAATAGAATTACTGTGCCTTAACACTAAATAAAAGTGGCTTTCAATCTTTAACCAAGCTTCAAAGAAAGAAGAGACTTCATCACCAAATTATACATTAATTATTGGTTTTGTATGTTCTGTTGCTTTGGACATAATTAAATTATTCTTAAGTGGTCTCTACCAGGTTGTACTTTCAAAAGCATATGGAACAAATCTGCTGGGATTATATTAAAACGCCTAGGCTCAGGACAGAGGTCAGAGGTTGCTACTGGTCATCAGAGCTCCCTCATTGTCTTCATACTACCTCATCTGCCCGCAGTTGACTCGGCAGCCTGTACCATAGAGCTAGGCTGTAGATTTATTGGTTAAGGCAGTTCCTTTATTTTAAGCTTGTCAAAGTTAGTCACAATGAAAGACCACTCCTTAAAATATATAAATGTATTACTATATGATGACTTCAGTTATTGGTATTCTGAAACTGAATATCAGGATACTAACAGGTTTAATTCTTAATTTTACACTTTATCAGCAAGTGAACACAGATGTTCTATGTGTTTACATTGCTAAGTGGTTAATGTGACAAAAGCCAGAGGTTAATCCAGTGAAGCAACTACTTCAGTTTTTCATTTGAGGAGGTCCAGGACAAAGGTCAATATATTTATCTAATAGACAAAATTTTTGGCCTGATGAAGGTGCTAGATGAAAAGTCTGAGGATAACCAAAGTTGGTGGGAACCATAGATGTTTGGACAAAATTTCATTAATATAGTTACTAGTTCTGATAAAAAGTTGACAACCTAAACAGCCCCACACTCAAAAAAACTGAATTTTGAATGGCAGCAGCTCAACTTTATTTAGAAACAGTTCTAATGGTAGTGTGCACTGCAGGGTGTGTGTATGTGTGTTAGGAGAGTAGTGTGCACAACTGGGCACAATAGTCCTGACTCTGTCCCATTACTCCCGCAGCCACTCTCCATTCACCACTTCCTGGGTATCTGGTATTACAAGCAGACTGAATTCCAGTGTTTGTTTCTTTCCCAAGGCTGCCAATTGCAACAAAGCCAGGGAAGAAGCCCATGAAGACAAACAAACAGGGGGAAACACATAGCGCCAGAGCCCACATTCCTCCTACTGAGCTGAATTATTATCAGTGATGGCTGGAAATGGAGGAAGAGGTGGTTCAGTGACACACAGGAAGATTTGGTGTTGGGATGTGACTGTAGAAAAAACTTGAGACTAGTCTGATCTGAGTTAGGAGGTCATGCTGATATCAAATCCAAGAAAAAGCAAAAAAAAAAAAAAAAAAAAAAACAACCACCCCCGGTTGTCCACTTCGAGCGTGATTCTGATTTTGATTCAATGATAGAAATACATTTACTCATCTACTTGTATTGTAACTGTACTAAACCTGAATTTTGTTTATGAAACCCTATAATTCATTTCCACCACAGTTCAGAGGGGAACACTATACTTTTCCATCTTGTACATTTCTTTTAAGGCTGAAACAATTAGTCGATGAATCCATTAGTCAATCAACAAAATTAGTTGCAACTTTTTTGATAATGGATTTATAATTTGCATCATGTTTCAAGCAACAATGCCAAAATATTCTCTGGTTTCAGCCTGTTAAGTGTGAAAATCGGCTGCTTTTCTTTGTCTTATATGTGACAAAAAAAACAAAAAAAAAAACAGGACATTTAAACATATCATGCAGAGCTTTACAAAATTGTAACTATAGGAACCTTTTTTCACAATTTTCGAATTTTCTGTAGCCCCAGCATTCATTGCAAAAAACAGTTGGAAGATTAACTAGTTGCAGCCCTAATTTATTCTACAACTGTAATTGTTGCTTTATAGTTTAAGATTTCTGATACAACACTAAAAAGGCATTTATAGTAAAAGCATTTGTGGGTGTTTGAACATTGGACCTGGACCATGAGTATTAATCAGCTGTCATAACAGAAAGATATTTAGGGAGATAATTCTCAGACTTTATTAAACTTTGTGTGTGTATTGTCTGTATTACTTGGCAGCAAGACACTATTCTTCTTTGAGACAAAAATATTAAAGCTGAAGCTGCAACTGAAAGAACAAAAGAAATGTATGGTTCTGGTTCTGTCCACATCATTTTGGCCATAAAGTGTATATAATCACTATATTAGACCACAGTTATTAGCAGGTAAAGTGCAATTTGATCAGTTATAAATACATATTATAATACCTGAATATGACAAAATAATTATATTGATCGCAACACAGGGCTGCATGCTGTACTGACTTTTATTTATTTATTTTGTTTTACCAAACTACATTGCTTTAGCTTAAATTTTTATTTTACATGAAAAATTCTATCTTGGAGCCACCTGAATACAAACATTAAAATAGGTTTTATATGTTTTTTTAAAATTTGCATTTATATTCAGGATCAGACTTGTAGTAATCTGTATGTGTGTGTACCTGAAGTGGTCACGGATGGCAGTACTCATTTATTCAGCCTTGTGCTCTACTGCCTGAGGCCTGTAATGTGTGCTTGTGATCTACTGGCTGGAGATACTATCATGAGTGATTAGTTTGTTGTCTCTAATAGCAGTTATAGTCGCCACAGCTGTGCCTCCGTTCGGCCTAAAGTAAGCACGTAAAAACAAAATGAGCATTTTTGTGTGAGGAGAAGGGAAATGTGGTATGCAAATGCATTTATTTGCATGGAGGGAAGCTGTCAGGGCACGTTGAGGCCATCATCCACTAGCCTTGTTAGACCTCTAAGCTCAGGGAGGGGACCCATGGGATCGCTGATGCAAATGTGTGTGAAATGAGGCAGGAGATTGTTGTGGATTACATTCAGCATGTTGAAGCAAAGCAACATCTCTGGGGAGGATACAGCTTGTAAAGGTTTATCCAGTCCAGTGGTTTAACCGAGAATGCGGTTGAAAGTATTTATGGATTTATACTGTAAAATAATTTATGATAGATAGCAACTGATTAATTTTTACAATATTTTACAGTTGTATTTGGCAGCTAGTACCACCCACATAAACAATCTCAAATATTTATGCAAAAAAACAAGTTCAAGATTTCTGGCTTCATATTTAGGTTTTGATTTGGTTGTTGTTGCTGGTGATGTAAAATTTTTAATGATGCAGTAAAATATGCACAGTGTCAGTTTACAACATGCTACTGACAAATGGAAGAAAAGAGTCCACAGCCATGCTAGTGGCTCTGTGAGGCTGTTGTTAGGTGGTGCTTTGAGCTAAATGCTAAACATCAGCATGCTAACACACTAACGAGGACAATGACAAGAGCAACGATGTTTAGCGGGCACAATGTTTACCATGTTGGGGGCGTCACTGTGTCTACAGATTTTTATGGTACTGTTGAGACATTTTAATCAAAACCAAGTATTTCAACAACATTGTGGTATTAGAGGAGAATTCAGGGGATCACCACAGTCAGAACAGGAATGTATCATCTGGAGAACATGAATGTCTGTAAAAGGTTGTCAGTCATGTCTATCCATGCAGTAGTTCTTGAGATGTTTCAGGTTTGCCCAAAGTGGTGCAGCCACAGTGTGTGACTAAAAAATCAGGCCTCCTGATGCTTATTGTACATATACTGTATGATTTAGCAAAATTCCTTTGTGAGACGATAAGAAAATCCTGATGTTTTTTGCAGTATCAAAAAGTCATTCCACTCTTCACAACAAGAAAATGCCATGGGTGTATCACTGGAGTAGTAGAGAGTCCAGCCTCTCTCTAGGAGTAAGGTTCCAGAGCCCAAGCTGTGCGTGCTGGACAGACTCGGTAGACCCAAACGTATTGTGAGGGTCTGTTGAGAACGTTTAGCAGAATCCCCCGTCAGAGAGATCTTCAACTCCCGCCTCCGGCAGAGCTTTGACCAAATCCCGGGAGAGGCTGGAGATATTGAGTCCGAGTGGACCGTATTATCCACCTCCATTGTCGATGCAGCCGTTCGGCGCTATGGCCATAAGGTCTCTGGTGCCTATCGTGGTGGCAATCCTCGAACCCGGTGGTGGACACCGGAAGTAAGGGATGCCGTCAAGCTGAAGAAGGAGTCCTTTCGAGCCTGGTTGGCTCGTGGGACTCCTGAGACAGCCGACGGGTACTGGCAGGCCAAGCGGGCTGCAGCCCAGGCGGTTGCGGAGGCAAAAACTCGGGTCTGGGAGGGGTTCGGTGAGCCCATGGAGAAGGACTATCGGTCGGCCGACTGGAGGGTGTGTTCCAACTATAGGGGGATCACAATCCTCAGCCTCCCCGGGAAAGTCTATGCCAGGGTACTGGAGAGGAGAATTCGACCGATAGTCGAATCTTGGATTCAGGAGGAACAATGCGATTTTCGTCCTGGCCGTGGAACACTGGACCAGCTCTATACCCTCTTCAGGGTGGCGGAGGGTTCATGGGAGTTTGTCCAACCAGTCCACATGTGTTTCGTGGATCTGGAGAAGGCATT
>NW_018127917.1:1966829-1980663 GCF_001952655.1 Monopterus albus
CCTCGGCTGGCTTGGGACCGCCTCGGTATCCCCCCGGAGGAGCTGGAGGAAGTGTCTGGAGAGAGGGAAGTCTGACCATCTTTGCTTAGGCTGCTGCCCCCCGCGACCCGGTCCCGGATAAGCGGAGGAAAATGGATGGATGTATCACTGGAGAAATCATTTAGATTTATTTCATCTTTAGATTTGCTTTTGCTATTGGAGTGATTTTGTGGATCTCTGCAGACTGAGATCAGGGAGAAAAAAATGGAAACCTGCCAAAAAAGGGAGCTGTAATTTTGAGAATCCTGCCTCCGGTTAAAAGACAGTGAACTATACCAGGCTTTGATCTGCGTTCATATCCAGGCAGAATAACGATGGTTCCTTTGACCGGCACTAATGATGTCTGTGCTGCAACGGCATACTGCAGAGAGGGATTTGTAGCCACAAAGGCACCTTTAATGAGTTTTATTTGTTTTGTTTTACCCCCTCCACCAGTATCACCTCAGTACACAGAGTAATGACGAGGGAAGGTTAGTGTGGGTTAAGAATCAGCCTTCTCCATACCTTTATGGGGCTAATTATTCAGCCCTTATGGGGATCATCTCATAGTTTCACCTAAAGGAAAAACATTTCTCCTCCTTTCTTGATACATAACTTCATGGTAACCTCCTTTTTTAGTCTAAATTTGAGTGTATCTGTCTATTTGATGTGGTGTAGATGGGGCTAATGTCAACTTTTGCACTGTATTTCTAAAAGACTCTGTCAAAGTCATGGGTTTTTTTGCTAGCATTTTGAATATTTAATGCCAATATTTATTGTTCATTTGGCCCTTGGTACTGAGATTGAGATCTCTTCTGACCATAACTGACCATAATAGCAATCTGCTGCTGATAGCTGAAGATGGCTCCGGAGGCCTGACTGAGATGTTGATTTTTGGTGGGGGTGGCAGGACAGCCCATCTACTGGTTACAGGGAGTTGAATCAACATGAACATTTTTCAAACTGTATCCAAATGACTGAACCATAAAACTAACTGTGGAAGTCAGCTTTTCCTCTCCATTGTTGCCAGTGCTTGCTCAAAGGGGATCTGTTGAGTTTTTCTCTATAATACTGTATGGTCTATAGGCCTTACTATGCAATGCACCTCAAGATGATTTTTGTTGTGTTTCGGTGGCATACAAATAAAACTGAATTGAATTGGAAGAACAGAAGGGTAATAGAACAGAATTGAAGAGAATCAGGTTTACTGGCCAGGTGTGTTGAACACAGGAGGAATTTAATTCCAGTACAGTGGCTCTCAGTGTGCATGTACAATGTAAGGTAAACAGTAAACAAGTAAATAACATAAGACTCTGAGGGAAAAAAAAGAAAAAGGAGGTGAAAACAAAAAAAGGAATGTGAATTAGGAAAATAAAAAATAAATTATTTATAAATATAGAAATATATATCCACACAGTTTAGATGAAGTTTTTCAGCTAGATATATACAAAAGTAGTAATCAAAACCTGATGGGGACAACACGAGGCAGGGCAGTATAACTTGTGTCTTGTGGTTGCCCCAACACTCTCAGCTATCAGTGAAGTCAGCAAGGCTACTTTCACACCAGTCCAAGGAAACTGAGTGTTAAGCCGACAGTTTTGTCAGCAGCCCAACAGAAGAGATATTTCACCGTGTGCTAGGAGTTTATGGCTGGCAACATTTACTTGTGTGTTATAATCAAAAGCAGGAGGGGACAGGAAATAACGAGAATTTATTTATTTATTTGAAGGGCATTTTATTCTGAATCTACAGGACCATTTCAAAACTTTGAGTTAGGTTTATGACAAGAAGTTTGGCGTTTGGCGGATTAATTTCTGGACCGTCAGGGATGTACTGAATGTACTAAGAATATTTGCAGAACATGTACTTGAGTATATTTTTTGGAACTTCCACAACTTTTGTGTTAATGCTGTGCTGCACTAAAGCACAATCTCAGAATCTCTCAGGGTCAGCATCAAACTTTAATCCATGTGTCCCACTTCAGAGTAATTTTCACTCTCTCTGAAGTTATAATCACCGACAGAAATGTTGCCTGGAAAGTGTGCCCTTTAACCGTATCAGTGACAGCACTATCATTGCACAATACACTCCCTATCTCTCTGTCGGACAGTGGGTCCCAGTCCATCTACTCCTCATTAAGCATATGTCTCATTTTCCATTTAAGACAGGAGATAACATAGAAGTGCACACAAAAGCACTATTTTCAGGCCCTTCTGCTCATCTCGTCTGAAAGTCTAATGAGGGAGGATCAAAAATAACTGACACCAATGGGAGACAAAGGGAGAGGCAGCCCTGGGTGAGAGATGAGGTGAGGCAGAACAATGGACCTGAATGTGCCGTCACTGCGGCAGTAGGAGCAGGACCACTGAATGCAGATGATTCTGTAATGAGGGATGAAGTGGTGGATTATGGGTCTTTATTAAGATGTTTCTGATCCTCATTAGGCTGAATCTCATATCAGGGCATTGATTCCCAACTCGCTCACTGGATTGGCTGTTTTCTGGAGGAAGAGGAGAGAGAAGAGAAAGTGAGAAAGAATGATAGATAGACTTTTGCTTTTAATGTGCTCTTCTTGTCCGTGTAAAAAAATCTATAGGTATCATGTTGTGAATTAAGTAATCATTTACACATGTATCTTTTGTACAGGTTGTTTTGTATGTTTGTATGTATAGTGCTTAAATTTTATTTTTAATTTTATTATATTTCAACACAGGACTCACAGAGGGAAACAAATGTAAACAGTAAATGTTCAAGGTGAGCGTGCTAACAGGCTACCATTTGCTAATTAGCACTAGAAACAAAGCACAGCTGAGCCTGAATGGAATGTCATTCAAATTCATCCTTTGGGGAACATGTGTGTACTACATTTCATGACAATTCAACTAATAGTTATCGAGAAATTTTAAAACCACAGTTGTGATTTTATTAGAGGAAAGGTTAGAGGATCACCAGAGGAATTAAGATTCATCCCCTGGGAACTAAGACGGTCATTATTCTTTATTTTGTGTCAACCCAATTAGTAAATGTGGAGATATTTAACAGAATAAGTGAAAATAATGACCTGCTGCTATATAAAAATAAGGGGATAGGATTCAACCTCTGGATATCTGTACCAAATTTAATGGCAATGCATTAAACAACTGTCAACTGTCAGTCTGGACCAACCAAAAAACTGATATTGTCATCCCTAGAATGATGCCACATTAGCTTTGTTAAAGCTTAATTCCAAAAACTTACATTTTACTTTAACTTTTTTTTTTTCAATTTGCAAAATGTTAGCATGTACATGAATGTATACTACGTATTTACAGTGAACCAGGTCCGGGTTGTGTGCTTACCTGTGTGACAGCTCTGTTTTTGTGTCCCAAAACCCACATGCTTTAACAACTGTAGGTCACATCTTGACATTGTTTATTCAGCATGACATACACTGTTTTGTCAGCAACAACATTTTTTGTTGCTTTTGCACCTGACACATAGTGAGTCATTTGTACAGGCACTGACTTTGGCATACTGTGCTGGATGAGGGCAGTTATTGTATGCACTTTGTTAACTTTTATGTTTTATGAAAACACCCAGTGACAGACCAGCATGTAAACTCGTTGTTATAATAATTGTCTGAAAGTTAAACATGAACTAAGAGAGTATTACATAATTATCAGCAAAGCGTGTAAATAAAAGAAACTGCTGCACAAATAAATGTGTATGTGATTATGAGACTGATTACATATTATACCAGTGATGTACGTATAATGACAATTCAACTCTTGCTTGAAACCTCTCCTGCTTCAGACAGAGAGCACCACTGGGTGGCGCTGTGGCCGCATGCTGTAGCCTACTCATCATGTAGCTCTCTTGTCCTGGTAACACAATATGTGTTGTCAAACGTTGCTAAGGAAGCTACTTTTTAAAAACCAGCCTCTCTGAGACCAAACAGCCGTATACGAGAGGTAACGACTCTTGGACGTAATCGCAGTTAAATAATTACATAAGATAGAAACTGTGAGCTTGACCTAGGTAATTATTATAACGTTACATCAGATGAACGTCGGCTTTGAACGTTAGCTCAGCGAGCCTGTACTGTGTTTCGCTAACATTTTATAGTTTTTCTAACTAACCTAGCGTTAGTTACTACAGGGTTATTAGCTGAGTTAACCTGGAGCCAGCTAATGTTAGTTCTATAAGCTTTATGAAAACGTGTCTTGAAGGCTGCATACTTGGCAGAAATCACGACGCTTATGTATACGATGAAATTTGATATTAGTCTATTCCAGGCAAATATTAATTAGCTCTCAGTGCTAGTACACATTTAGCGGTTAGTTAGTGGTTATAGAATTGCATATTTTAACGATTGCTGTTGACATCTGATTATGTTAATAGTATTTCCAGTTGCTAATGTTAAAAGGGGAGCTATTGGTTAGTCAGATGACCGCTAAACAATGCTGTGTTGCATAGTTAACGGGCTAAACTACCGGTAATTCATTTTAAGACCAGTGTTTCACCGAGACAACGTTACATCCAGATGGCAGTTTATTTAGTTTTTGCTAAAACTGTTTTAGAGGAGTGTTGGTTGATTCGACAGTATGGTCATTTTGGAGGCTGCGGTTTTGTGCTACTGTTGAACTGTACTGCCTTAAAGTATACAGAGAAGTATTTTCTGTTATTTAGCGTGGTACTATTTATATACAAACAGGGCTTATAAAATAATAGACACCTATCAGTATAACGCAGTCATATTCAACAGCACCACAAACTACATCTTCCAAAATGAGATGAATCAACAGCTCTCCAAAACAGTTTAAACATAAAGGGCATTAGTTCTAGCTAGGTGTACCCAATAAACTGCCAACTGAGGGCATTCTGCCCTATGTCTTCAGGTGTGTCACCTAGTGATGAAAAAGCTCCATCTGCCCAACCCCAGCTGGTCTCAGGTATGATGAGAGGATGACTGAGAATGGAGAGGACAGCAGCCTGCACTGGTCCCGTGAAGCTCCAGGTAAAGGAGAGTCAGCTGTCAATGCCAGCAGGTCATGCAAGGCCTCCTTAGTAGATGCCAAACCCTGCAAGGAATACAATGAGGCACTTAAACTCACTGCTGGAAACGCAGAGGGAGAGATCATTCCATACCAGCCTCGACCACCCTCACTACCAAGGTTGTTCAAGTCTAGCAAAAGTGGCTCAGTTGATGAGAGTGTGAGAACCAGGAGGCTGAGGAACAGCCAAGAGAGTCTGAGTGACTCGGCTGATATTGGCTCTTCCACAGACTCACTCAGAGAGGACCAAACAGTTCCAGCTGCTGGTGGGTATGTTCTTAGTGATGCTCCTGCCATCAGAAACCAGGACTCAAATGTGGGAGCTCTCTCTACTGATACTTCAGTATCCCCAGTCTTCCGGGACAGAGGGAACAGTCTCTCTGAGTGTGAAAGCAGGCCCCACAGTCAGCAGAGTGACCCCACAGACCACCAGGTGAGGCCCAACAAGGTACTTCTGTCTCCGGTGCAACCCATGGGGCCACTGCCTGCTCTGGAAAAGAATTTTATGTCAGCCAATTTAGGGGCAGCTAATAGGATTGACAGGGATTGTTTGGATAATGCTGAGCTGGCCAGCGGGGACAGACGCCACAGGATCCTGAGCGACAGCCAGCTCCTGGAGAACATGGGGTCGGATAGTGCTTCTGTCAACTCCTTGAGGTCCACCTACAGCGTGCTTAGCCCCATCAGACCCCAGGATGTGAGGAACAGGTACAGCAGGCATATGTAGATGATCTTCAGGTTGAATGTGAAGAGAAAGGTTTACTCTTTCTGGTGTCAGAGGGCTGTTTCAAGGGTACCAAAGCTTGTAATTTAAATATAGACCAGGAGAACATAAGATAGCCAGCTGCAGAACTGGATGTGCACATTTATTTTATCCATTCCAACAGTAATATAGTCTTGTACACTTGATTTACTCTATAAGTCTGAACTCCAGGCTTCGCCTACCTTTGTCAAAAGAAAATTGCTTAAATATGAGTTAGAACAGTATCTGGTATCCACTACAAGCCTTTTAGTATTGATTATGTCCTCTGCTTGTAGCTGATTAGCATGGCATATCTGCAGTTTGGAGTAACAATGGCAGAGTGTTAATTAGTCCTGAAACTGGGACTCTAGACATTTACACTGGGAACAGTGCGGTGGCACTATGGAGGGGGATTACCACGGGATCAAAGGAGGTGATTGTTTTTGACAGGAGAAGGGACAAAAAATGAGACTTGGCTTGATAAACAGTTAGTGTCCATTGGGGAAAAAGCCAGTTTTTACTTTTAATTTGTTAATGTAACATCAGTTGTCAGTTATCATTTAGTGTCTATCAGATGGCCTATATGTAAATGAAGCAGCCTTAATGAACTATTACTGCAAGCCAAGTTGGCAGCCAATAGATGTCATTTTCCTTTCCATTACGTATGTGTTCCAGGAGCTTTCTGGAGGGCAGCGTGCTGGGAAGGGGTGCCTTGCTTGGGGCTGAGGAGTTGGACCGCCACTTCCCCAACAGGAGAGTGGGCATTTACGTTGTCACATGGAACATGCAGGGAGAAAATGTAAGAGGAAACTATGACTCATAAACTGAAAATTGTTTAAAGTTTTATTACCTCGAGCACAATTTCAGGCACCAACTGAACTGTAACCATGGCTCTGTGATTTGCAGGGGATGCCAGCCAACTTGGATGATCTCCTCCTTCCAATGGACTCTGAATTTGCACAAGACTTTTATATTATTGGGGTTCAGGAAGGCTGTCCTGACAGGTCGGATATGACTTTTACCATGGTCACTGAATAAAATTGAATTATTATGATTGATTGCTGTAAAGTTAAGTACTGTATACTGTGTATGTGTCCTTGTGTGTGTAGGAGGGAGTGGGAGACTCGCCTTCAGGAGACTCTGGGACCTTACTACCTTGTGCTGTATGCAGCATCACATGGTGTTTTGTATCTCACTGTATTTGTCAGAAGAGACCTCATCTGGTACTGCTCAGGTCAGTCACATAAAGTAGACATCAGTTTGGGAGGGAATAAGCTCTTCAAACTGAAACATTGTCAATTAATTGATTAAGCACAGAAATATTCTGCAGCTATTTTGATAACTGACTGTTAGTCTTTTTTTAAAACAAAAATGCCATAGCTTTCCAAGTTCGTTCTTCTTGACCATGAGGATGTGCTGATTTTCTTGCCCTTGTCTTAATTATGTTAAAACCAGATGCTACATTATCTTTATTATCATTATCAGCCAAAGAAGTATTTCTTTGATGGTGACTTATTTCTTCTCTGCACATGCACATGGTTTTGTGTTTGAATCTCACTGATTCCACAGTTTTGGCTCTACACTAACCAGAATATTTGTTCTGTTGACCCACACAGAGGTGGAGCACGCCACAGTCACAACCAGGATCATCTCTCAGATCAAGACCAAAGGAGCTGTGGGAGTCGCCTTTATGTTTTTTGGCACTTCATTCCTCTTCATCACATCTCATTTTACCTGTGAGTCATATGAATTTTCCCAGATCTGGGAGGCTGCAGACTGAAGCAGAGGGTTACCATAGTAAGAGGTTATTATCAAGGCCTGTATCAAGCTTCTAAGAATCACACTGAAAAGACTTTCTGTGTGGAGTTTGCACATTCTCTCTGTGCCTGTGTGGCACAGCTGTGCCACTGTAGCGACTCCTGGCGAGGAGCAGCCAAAGGAGGGGGGATAAAAAATGTATAGGTAGGTAGATGAAGAATTTAGTACTGTACTGACAAGTGCAGACAATGAAGATGCTTATTGGACAATGATAGCAAATAAAATCAATGCCAGATTTATACTGGATGTTTGCCTACACCCCTGATAAATGCCAGAACAAAGAAAAAAAAGTGATGTGATATTTTTGCTGCTTCAGCATACTGCCATTTATTGTTATTGTAAATATTAAACTGTCTATATAATCTGAGAGACATTTACTCGTAATTACACTCACCATAACTGCTTTTACATTGTGCCCTTAATATTGTATGTTTGCATTTAAACTTTGCAGTATTATAAGCCCAGCAGTTCCATGTGTTTGTAATGGCATTATACTCTTATTATTCTAGCTGGAGACGCCAAAGTTTATGAGAGAATACTGGATTACAACAAGATCATCGAGGCGCTAGGTCTCCCAAGAGGCCTCCCAGACACCAACCCTTACCGCTCCACATCCTGTGAGACTCTTTAGATTGCCTTGTGTGAAAGAAATTTACAATCTGTAATGTTATTCTTACACTTACTTCAGATTAAAGACTTTATGTTGATATTAATGGCCACCAATTTTTAAAAATCAAAGGTTATCATTTTGAATTGTAGCTGATGTCACCACAAGATTTGACCAGGTTTTCTGGTTTGGAGATTTTAACTTCCGGCTTAGTGAAGAACGTGCTAACGTGGAGGCCATCATGAGCCACACATCAGGAGGTGACATGGGCCTTCTGCTGGAGCACGACCAGCTTTCCAAAGAAATGAAGGACGGTATGCTTACACTCAGGAGGCCAAATCTCAATGAAAGCTTTTAGAAAGGTTTTTATAGAAGGCTGTGTTTGATTGGTTCTCATCCTGAGTGTGATTCTTTTTCCTCCCAGGTTCAGTCTTCAAAGGTTTTCAAGAGGCACCAATACACTTCCTCCCCACGTACAAATTTGACATCAACTGCGATATCTACGACACGACATCTAAACAGAGAACGCCTTCATACACAGTAAGATGAAAAAGAAAGTCAAGCTTCACATGTGTAAAGATAATCACATGCTCTGTCAACAAAGCCACCAAAAGGCACTTTGTATCACCTGTATACACTTTTCAGCTGCTCTAATCGGAGTCTAAACTGGCCAGTTTCAGTTAGAACCTTGTAGCTCATAGCAATTTGTGTTCACAGGACAGGATCCTGTTCAGGAACAGACAAGCTGATGACATTAAAGTCGTGAAGTACACCAGCTGCTCCAGCATCAAGACCTCAGACCACCGGCCTGTCATCGGAGTCTTCCGGGTCAAACTCAGGCCAGGCAGAGATAAGTAAGTCCTGTGGCTGAAAACATACCTTAAACTAGTGGCATCATGGGAAGGATGCTTTCAGCAATGTATTGGTTTCTGTCAAAAAGTAGGGTTGGGCAGCACAGTATGTTGACATTTATTTGTTAATATAATACTATTCTTGAACATTTTATATTTTGTATTGTTGTGAAAATTAATAAAACAAATTGCAAAGTTAGATTCATCCAGAACTTTTGAAAATGGAATGTGATCTTGAAATGACCTTTGAGTTTGACTTATCAGTACCATCCAGTTTTTTTAGACAAACTAATCTAATTTAATAATTTACAATAGCATGTAGAGTACTGTTATCAGGTCTGTTGTCGCTGCTGCTGTCCCAATTCACAAAGTTGCATTTGCAGTTTATTCCGCAGTTTGTTTTCTTCATGAAACTGATTAGTCTTCACTGCTGAAGCATCTCACTGCACTAGTTTTTATAGCATCATCCTGTGATGATGTACAGTTAAAAATGCATTAGGTTGTAATTTCATTGAGCAGGGCCATTTTAATCCTATAAAGCAAGAAATGATCTAGTATTTTGTTGAGCCCAGGCAAAGAAAGACCTTCGAGTCAAAAGTATTTATAATGAACATTTTTTTAAAAACTCACATGAATATTTTTTGGTCATTTTCAGATGCTTGGACAGTAAAAATCTGCCCCTTTAACCTGTACTCATTATCTGTGAAGAATTTTCTGATGGGAGTATCTGGTGTACTATATTTCCCTGTGTTTTTCAGTATCCCTCTGTGTGCGGGACAGTTTGACCGAGGCTTGTTTCTTGAAGGCATCAGGAGGAGGATCACCAGAGAGCTGAAGAGGGAGGCCACAAAGAACCAAAGTAACAGCACTATCTGTGCTATTTCTTAAAAGTGGACTCTCCAGACCAAACTAGGCTGGAAAAAAAAAAATGTTTGAAGCCTGAAATGTGGCAAAAGGTCGCAAAGTTCAAGGGGGCCGAATACTTTCGCAAGGCACTGTACTTCAGATTAAAGACTTTGTGTTGATATTAATGGCCACCAATTTTTAAAAATCAAAGGTTATCATTTTGAATTGTAGCTGATGTCACCACAAGATTTGACCAGGTTTTCTGGTTTGGAGATTTTAACTTCCGGCTTAGTGAAGAACGTGCTAACGTGGAGGCCATCATGAGCCACACATCAGGAGGTGACATGGGCCTTCTGCTGGAGCACGACCAGCTTTCCAAAGAAATGAAGGACGGTATGCTTACACTCAGGAGGCCAAATCTCAATGAAAGCTTTTAGAAAGGTTTTTATAGAAGGCTGTGTTTGATTGGTTCTCATCCTGAGTGTGATTCTTTTTCCTCCCAGGTTCAGTCTTCAAAGGTTTTCAAGAGGCACCAATACACTTCCTCCCCACGTACAAATTTGACATCAACTGCGATATCTACGACACGACATCTAAACAGAGAACGCCTTCATACACAGTAAGATGAAAAAGAAAGTCAAGCTTCACATGTGTAAAGATAATCACATGCTCTGTCAACAAAGCCACCAAAAGGCACTTTGTATCACCTGTATACACTTTTCAGCTGCTCTAATCGGAGTCTAAACTGGCCAGTTTCAGTTAGAACCTTGTAGCTCATAGCAATTTGTGTTCACAGGACAGGATCCTGTTCAGGAACAGACAAGCTGATGACATTAAAGTCGTGAAGTACACCAGCTGCTCCAGCATCAAGACCTCAGACCACCGGCCTGTCATCGGAGTCTTCCGGGTCAAACTCAGGCCAGGCAGAGATAAGTAAGTCCTGTGGCTGAAAACATACCTTAAACTAGTGGCATCATGGGAAGGATGCTTTCAGCAATGTATTGGTTTCTGTCAAAAAGTAGGGTTGGGCAGCACAGTATGTTGACATTTATTTGTTAATATAATACTATTCTTGAACATTTTATATTTTGTATTGTTGTGAAAATTAATAAAACAAATTGCAAAGTTAGATTCATCCAGAACTTTTGAAAATGGAATGTGATCTTGAAATGACCTTTGAGTTTGACTTATCAGTACCATCCAGTTTTTTTAGACAAACTAATCTAATTTAATAATTTACAATAGCATGTAGAGTACTGTTATCAGGTCTGTTGTCGCTGCTGCTGTCCCAATTCACAAAGTTGCATTTGCAGTTTATTCCGCAGTTTGTTTTCTTCATGAAACTGATTAGTCTTCACTGCTGAAGCATCTCACTGCACTAGTTTTTATAGCATCATCCTGTGATGATGTACAGTTAAAAATGCATTAGGTTGTAATTTCATTGAGCAGGGCCATTTTAATCCTATAAAGCAAGAAATGATCTAGTATTTTGTTGAGCCCAGGCAAAGAAAGACCTTCGAGTCAAAAGTATTTATAATGAACATTTTTTTAAAAACTCACATGAATATTTTTTGGTCATTTTCAGATGCTTGGACAGTAAAAATCTGCCCCTTTAACCTGTACTCATTATCTGTGAAGAATTTTCTGATGGGAGTATCTGGTGTACTATATTTCCCTGTGTTTTTCAGTATCCCTCTGTGTGCGGGACAGTTTGACCGAGGCTTGTTTCTTGAAGGCATCAGGAGGAGGATCACCAGAGAGCTGAAGAGGGAGGCCACAAAGAACCAAAGTAACAGCACTATCTGTGCTATTTCTTAAAAGTGGACTCTCCAGACCAAACTAGGCTGGACAGGATCAAACTGCCAGAAAGAGGCAGGTGGAAAAGGACCAAAAGGAAGCCAGTTATCTTAACTACACAGAACCCAGTGCAGTAACTGAGCAGAAAGCACCCTCTGTTGGGAAATATGTGCATGTCCTGCTGGTTAAGGAGAGTGGCTGGCTGTACTTAAGGGCAGGGACCTTGAGATCAGACAGACTTGGCCTTTATTTATTCAGCCTCCTCTACTCAAACATGACCGGAGGTGCCGTTGTGGCTTACTCATCAGTCACATGCTGCAGTGTGAACTGATTAAACTGTAAAGACTCTGTGTAGCTGCATCTAATTTCCTAATTATTTTGTAGGTGTTTAAAAAGTGTCAAGAGCAACAATGCCAAGTTTTTCTGAATGCTACATCAGTGTTCAAATGCCTTGTGAATTTGCCATCAATTAGCATACCAAACATGATTACAGTAAACATCTAGGAGCAGTTTTTTTTAAATGCAAGTTAAGCATCAGCTGTTGGTTGATTTTAACTTGAACTGTGTTCTAAGATGAACAGCAGGACTGAAGAAGGGAGTTGTTACTATTACATTATTTCTGTCATTAAGTCAAATTTCCATTTCGTTAATGAGTGCTACAGTCATGATTGTTGTTACACACTACTGTTGAATTTCAGGGAGATCAGATGTTTCTAACAGCTTATATTAAACTTTTCTGAAGAAACTCACTTCCTGTAAAATAGATGGAGCATTTTGTTTTGTTCATGCCTGTCACTACTCTGTTCCTAGGCCAGGTGATCCTTTGCAACAGACTAACTTATTGCCTTACGTCTCTAACACCATACATACTGTAAACTGTCCATACTGTATGTACCACATTAATGAACTTGCATTCCCAGCATGAAGAACAAATGCTCCAAAAAAGTGCCTGTAGGTCTTGTTTTCATTTCCTCAGGACCTTTTTATATGATGTAACATCCAGTAATAAATGTTTTAAACCATACATTTTTTCAGATAAATGTTGTTCATGGAAGTAATTCCATGTATTTGTGAAATGATGTGCAGCTGTTTCCAAGAGTTCACATGTAATGCCTAGTTTGTCAAGCATTTCTGAAGAGTTGTACACAACAGCAGCAGAGCCAAATATTGCAGCATTAAGAAGCATGTTCATGTGCCCAGGCTGGACCCAGTTTTTTAACACTCAATCCTATAGTACAGATACTCAAAACAAGATTTATTTTATCAGTAGTGTCGATCCACCCATCCCTATCTAACTTTGCACATGAAAACAAATAATTTAACAATGTCAGAGTATTCATTTATCTCCTTACATATTGGGGTAACCTGCATGAGCATAACCACAAAAAATAGGTTTCACTTTACTTCTCTTTACAGTGCATCCGAGTCAAATGTGACAAACAATGATTTCAGTCTCGAGGACAACCTGCCTACACTTGTAAAGATGGTCACACTGGTCCAAACATTTGCAGCAATTTCTTAATTATTTATCAGTTAAATACTGCGGTGTATTGTCCCCCCTGTGGTTGTGAAGGAGGATCATGAAGGGCTGTTGTATAAATACTAAGATTATAGTTGGAGTTGAACTAAACTGAATTTTAGAGCTAAAGTCTGCAAAGTGAGGAAAATAATGAAGAATGTTAGTCACCCCTTTCATTTGCCTATATGCTGAATTACTTACAAAATACCAACATAAAACGTCTTGGTACTGGAGTTTTTAAACTGGACATTAACACTTTAATTTCAGCTTTGGGGTGAACTGTCCCTTTAAAACCAAACTCCTGCAAACTATCAGTAAAGGATGACGTATGATCACCTGACCACAATCAGTTAATACAGATACTCCAACTGAATGTAGACTAATGTTGAGTAAAATGCAACTTTTCTCTGAGGCGCAGTTGAGAGTCCAGGTGTGGGACCCCTCCCAGAGGCAGGTCTGTAGAGGGAGGGAAACCTAGAGTAATCTTCCAGTCCAATTTATTTACAGTGATGTTTGCCAGTTCACAGTAGCAGAATGGCAGTGGGGGTCTATCGGCAGAGGCGATACATGCAAGGGAGGCGTCCGTTCTTTCTGGGCAGGGCG
>NW_018127917.1:1980743-2021237 GCF_001952655.1 Monopterus albus
GGGCGGCCTGTATGTGTTCATACGAGGGCAGCTCCGTCAGGTCTCCCAGTGCTGCTACTGCAGGCTTACTGCGCAGCATCTTGGTGGTCACTCTTTTAATGTCACTGGCTGTCACGTTACCTGGAAATTATTTGTTGACAAGTCAAGCCAGGTGAAATAAAACAATTTCTACTTATTAATTTTGGATGCAACTGTTTCCCCTAACACAGGTATATTCTGTGACACTTTTAAGGCAATTTACTGTTAGGACCAGTAAATGTTGTTCAATACTCACTTATTAAATCACACAGTTCATGTGGCAGCTTTCTCTTTCCTGTTGAAAGAACCTGACGACCTACATCTTCAAAAATAACTGGCCGCGATTCGAGGTTCATCATCAGCATGGACTTGAGCTGAGTCTTGGCCCTTTCCAGTTCCATCTGGATACAGTGGTAACATAAATGTTTTATTTTTGATTTCGTAACAATAACTAATATTACATACTGTAATCTGAGGTGGATTTTGCCTGTAGCAATTGTTACCTCTCCCACACTGGCAGCCATCTGAATAAACTCTCTGGTTATTATTTCCACCATTTCTCGCACCTGGAGATGAATGTATGTAATGATAAGCACACTACATAAACAAGGACCCCATAAACCAAAATGCTAACCATTTACAAGCAGAAAATATTTTACAAGTAGATCACATTCAAATTCAAGAAAAAGAAACTAACAAGGGCCGCCAAGTACAATTACAGGGTTAAATTTAGTACCTGGTTCACTGTCATTCCATGCCATTTTTCAGTACTTCCTATTTCAACAAGTGGCAAAAAATGTATGGATGGAACCAAATAAAGTGATTAATGAATTTAATTTGCTGCCTATAGCAGATAATGGGAAAAGACTTTGGCAAATCAAAATTTTTGGTGGAACTACAGTAAACAAACAAGACTTTTCATGTCTGTACCGACCTGTCTGGGGTCTGCACTAGCATGGATACACAGCAGACCACTGTCCTCGTAGCTATGATGGTAGGAGGTGGCATTGTACATCCAATGATGCCTACAACAAACAAAACAACCAAAATCAATATCAGCTAATTAAACCAGCTTTCCTGGAGCTGTATTAGTAGAGATTAGATGCTCACCTGTTGAGCACATTCAGGTACAGGCGGGTGAACATGCCTTTCCCAGGTCCTCCTGCAGAAAAGGAACCACCTCCACCCATCATCATGTTGAGCACCGCGAATGGGATGAAGTCATCCTCCTGGAAAGGAAAATAAACTTTTTTTTTATTTGGAAGTTTGTTGCTAACAGGTATCAGGCACTGAATGGAGCCCAGCATTAGGAACACACACCCGGAAGGAGCAGCTTTCCAGGCCGATCATGATGTGGGTGAGCTCTGGAATCGGAGTGGGGCCAAGGCTGACATCTGACATATCCTTCTCCATCTAACAAATAAAAAGATGTCATTAGCCTACTTTAAGACTAACTGCAGCAATACTTAGATCTGTATTTCCTCTTTTATGTCTGAAATATTCCCTATTACTATTTTTCTAAAAGTACTGTTACAAATATCACAAAAGAAAAAAAGATACCAAGGAGGATATTTCTCCTCTGTAACTGCAGGCAAACAATTTGCTAAAAAAATCTGAGGACATTAAAGTGGCTGTAAGCAATGTTTTACAGTAACAGTGTATGAAATCACAATGTTAAAACAAAGTGAAGATGTGAAAGGGGTGCATTTAATTGACAAAAAATTCCCCCAGCAGTGGTGCAGACCAAGAACAGAGCTAAAAGAGAGTGACTTTGGACATCCACCCACCCGGTGGCCAGAAAAACTATTCCAAATGGATGATAATGTTGCTTCTTAACTACTGGATTAGTAAGTGTTTGATAATACATTTGCCATAGAAGAAGATGCAGTATGTTAATGCCTTCAAGTGGCCAGGAGGGACCATTTTACACCTGGAAAATCTGCTACAGAAATGTTTGGAGCCAGATGTTGTGCAAAGATGACTAATAATTCACCTTGACAATACCACCAGTGTACTGTGCTACAGAGAGGTCCACATTGGATGCTGTGCTCGCTTCCCACGCTGGCCTCACACCCAGAAGGTATTTCCTGGCACATTCAACCAGCTGTTCATGTTCGATGCCCACTCCAGCCAGGACCATCCGCTCAGGACAGTAGTAGTTACGTAAGTAGCTATGAAGCACTTTCTTGTCAATCTTGTCCACGTTGTCTGCAGGACAAAAACGAGGCAGTCCGACCGTGTTGCCTCGATATGCAGCCTGGAAAACAACAATAAGTCATGTACATGTTTAAGAATAAAAAGCATTATGAATCATTACAAATATGGGGTTTTAATTGGAACATCTTTCAGCGCAAATAGTAAGAGTCTTCAAATCAGACCAGAAGACCATGATGCAGTGGTGGAGAGTCTATAAAATGACAGAGAACAGTGAGAAATGTCCAAGAATCCAATGTAGTAACTTGGAACAGATTTGTGTGAACAACAGACCACAACCCAAGTATATTTTATTAAAATTTTGTAAATCAGAGAAAGCGGTTAATTTTCACATTTAAGAAGGTGTGTTAATTATCGGTCAATCAACTAGTCAGTTTCAGATACTTAAAAGAGTGCAGAGATAACTTTTTTAACAAATTATTGAACTGACTATTATTGAACTGACTTCACTTGGTACATTTGCATTCAGTTAAAAATACAACATACAGTAATATTAGTTGCAGCTTCAAACAAGTTAATATTGTTACCCTTCATTTCATGTAGTTATGAAATTAGTACCTTTTTAATATGCAGATTAAGCTCAAGGTAAAAGTTGGTGCCTCCTCTGATGGGTTCTGTCGGCATTCTTACATGCTACAGTACAATTCACCAAACTAAGTGATCACTTAATAGGTTGATTGTGGCAGCCCTAAAAATTTATAACTTTGTAGATAAAAGTCATGGATTGATTGATGTCACTTTAAGAGAGAGCTAGTTTGCCTTGTCAGTGACATGTCACTCACAGCATGGATCATCTCGGTGAGTAAAGGCTCAGGGTCCGGCCTCATGTTTAGATCTTCTAACTCAAAACGAACTGCCATTCTGGTCATCTCAAGCTCTTCATCTGCACAAAACAAAGACAGACCACTTTACCACAACACTGGTGCAGTGGCCTCACACATTCTCCAGGACTGATGTGTCAGTTCAAGTCAGCCTAGACTTACCCAACAGGCGAGGCTGTAGTACAACATCAGAGAGAACACTGACTGCTGTGTCCAGACCCTTCACCTCAGCAGACACTGCATACATGGTGGTATCTCTGCACAGCAAAAATCACACACATAAACAACTGCATTAGCCATGTAATGCAATAGAGGGAAGAACAACACTGACACAGGCATTGTACTGAAAGAGCTTATACCTTGACGTCTGGCAGTCACATATCCCTCCATGCTTTTCCAGCATGAGAAGGATTTCATCTTTACTCCCGTACTGAGCCGTGGACTTGAAAGAGAGCAATACACTGTTGTCAGAATCATGTGAAAATGTCGACCTTTTAATTTTCACTCTCTACTTTTTTTTTAATTCTGGTTCTTTATTTTATTTTATGTTTAATTCATGAGCATGTTTTAGGCTTTGCTTGCTAAGAATATGATTTATAATAAAAAAAAATACTTGAAGTTAAACTTCCAGCTTTTCTATGATCACCTTAGACTGGACATTAAGAATAAATTGGAAGTGTAAAGAAAATGAACTGACAAAAGTCTCAAAAGTACTTACAGAAAAAGCAAGTTTCTCTAAGAAGTGTGCTATTCCACTTGGATATTTTGCTTCATATCTGGATCCAGAGTTCACTAAAACTTAGACAATAACAAAGAAAACATCCACATTGTATCCACTTCATACAAAACCTAAAGACAATAAGATGCAATTATAATTTCACTTTTGCAACTTACCTCCAACTGTGCAGAATTGACCAAACTTATTTTGGGAGGCCACTTTGAGGCCATTTTCTAGAGCAGTGATCTTGGTCTCATATTTTTCCTGACCATCCACATTTGCAAACACTGGCTTGGGGATCCCAGGCAGCGGTGCAGAGAGGGTGATATTTGGGTATCCATTGCCACTGCTGTAATTCCTGTACGCTGCAATCCCAAACCTTTGAGGACAATAAAGCAATGTTTAATCTCAGCAACTATTTAGAGCTGCAAAGATTAGTAAAATGAGTTTCTGATTTTCTTACATAGTGACAAACTTACCAATGACAACAGGTGCAGCTGTAAAACTGTATTTAAATTAACTTGAGCAAAAGTAACCAAATTGCAACTTACACCAAAGTAACACTAATGCAGACTGATCGAACAACAAATCTTCCTTCACATTAATATAACGTTAGTTAGCAAAACTCAACTTTTAACGTTGCATTTAGGTTACCTGGATGATCAACAAGCAACAAATGTTTAACTGGAAAAAACCCCCCAACTGGATCATCCAAACATTTTAACTACCTCACTTCTACAAAATATCATCACCATCAACTGGTCAATGTTGTACCTCTCATTTCATTAACCAACGTTAACTAATTATGTTACGTTATCCACATATGAAGCTAACAGTTAGCACCAAGCTAACTGAGTAAACCAACGTTAGTAAAGTCTGTGATGAGGTCGCAGACGTTAAGACGCTGCGGATGTCAGACGAAGACAAAACATGAAACACACTGGATATACTGGAGGTGTTGTTTCTCTGTATTCATATACACCCCGGGGAGAATTTTACAGCATTTAGTTTAAATATGTTATTACCTTTGAACACGACTCCAAGTTCCACACTTTGGCATGAAAGCCGCCATTTTGGATCCCCCATGACGACAAGGTAACCCGGATGATGATGATGAAAATTTTCTAAAGTACTTCCGTCGCAGACAACTTTCATATGCCTACAAACATTAATCAGGTAAGGGCTGGGGCAAATAACACATTTTGTTAATTTATGAAGTGAAAAGAAGCAAATACAACCCTTACAGTGAACAAATATTAAATAACGAGCATTTCTTCAAATATTAATGCGTTGCTACTTTTTATTTCATGAGAAAAATGCAGTAAAACACAAATCGAGGTGTGTGCATAAGTTTGGACACCAACTTACTTGTAAAACATAGAATTTCATTTATATTTTAACCACTTCGTTTTCCAGTGGACTGCCCGCAGGTCTGTGAGTGCTTTTTGTCTTCTTTGTCCTGGTCATCTTTTGTATCATGTTTGCTTTGCTCAAGTCTGGAGCAAATAGTGTCACTGCAAGCAGCTTGCAAGGATGAAAATGTATTAACACCGAACCGGTGTCTCTCTAATGGGTTTTGTGATCCAAAATTGATACTTTAGAGTGGTCTGCAGTTATTTCACTTTTCACACAGTTTCTAGGGAGGAACATGATGCCAAATATCTGCACACCTGGAAGGAGTGGTCCCACCATGGTATGGTCTTCTATTGATGTTTGACAGATTGACATTAAGAAAGACACCCTGTACAGTATGTCACGGGCTCAACAACAGTCTTGTTTTCCAGGAATTAGTGCTGAAACTCACCAAATGTTGGAGCAGGCCTTATGTTTAACTGAGTTCCATGGTGATGCCCACCCCATCTTCCTCACCCCAGCCTTCGTCCTCCTTTCACTTCTTGTTTCTGGTACCTTCACACTGCTGTCATGAGTTTGCTCCAAAGACCAATAACAGACAACTTAAAAACTTCACCTATAGTTGATAAAAGTATTAGCAAATTATTTGTAAATGTAATTATTATCCTACATCATACATCAAGGAGTTCATTGTCCTTCTGACCTGGGGGGGGGGGGGCCTAAATATCAATCAATAGTGTACATCATTAACTAATTCTGAGAAAAGTCAGCGGGTCTGTATCAGACAGAAGTCTCCTTTAGTATCTACATTAAACTGTGCTCTCACACAGAATGTTTGAGAGAACTGGGATGCTACACCTCCTTTTGTGAATTTATATGTTTGATGTTGTCCTGAATCCAACAATGTTACATTTTGCCTGATAAATCAGTCTTTGTCTGCTTAATTAAAATGACCCTTCCTGCATAGATTATAAATCGGTGCATTTGTACTTTAATTTCCATTTGATTATACTGAATGGACTATCAATTTACATTTGCAAGGACTTTATCTGGCCCCAGTAGACATGTTGCAAGAATACAGTATGTTAGCTGCTGCCATGCAAGTGAATAAGTGAGACAGAACTGCATGGATAGCTTTGTATGTTTGTATCTTTTCTATCATAAACAGAGGTCAGGTTATTGTGGGAGCAAGGTTAAGCATCTCCATCCATGCCAGTGTGAGGCTGTACTTAGCCAAAATGGTGCTGTGAGCTAAATGCTGACCTGCTGGTGTTTGGCAGGTGTAATGTTTTTTTTACCATCAGTTTAGCCTGTTAGCATTATAATTAGTAACAAATAGAAAGTACAGATGTGGCAGATGGGAATACCATTAGTCTTAGTATTCTGTCATAAAACAAATTATTGTGATGCAGTATATTAACTTAATTACTGTAGATAATCAAGGGATCACCAAAATTGGTCAAAATTTTGACTAAATATGAAGGTCAGTACACGTTGGCTATAAGCGCCTACAGTAGTTCTTCACTTTAACACAAACACTTGGCTTTGAATTTCAGTTTATTGTTTTGTGATCAGAGTGTAGTGTGTAGATCATGTTTGCTTCTGTTTTCTGACTAAATAATGGAAAGACAATTAAGGTTTTTGTGCTCATTACAGCTGTTGGTTTTGAATGAGAGTGCGAGTGTGTGTGCATGTATGTGTGCATGTGAAGGGGGGCTGAGGGTGTCCAGTACATGCGAGCGACTGTTGCTTGTCTTCTCCCAGCTGGAAGCTCGGTAAATGCATCAGGAGAACAGAGGTTCAGACAGAAACTGACTGAAGACAAATGGGCTGATTGTAAACCAACACAGAAACAATCCCTGGACACATGCACAGTAAGTATCAGTGCTCTTAATGTTCCTTCAGTGTTGATGAAATGCTTTGTATTGTGATTATCATGCAAAAATTAAATTCATTTTGTATTTGTCTAATGTTCAGCCTTGCAAACCTGATTAAGGTAGTTTCAGGTGTAGTGTGCTGCTTTTTGTAGCTGTTAACATGATTGAATCATATGCGAAGTCATTCAGTGTCTGAGGGCAGTGTTGGACAACGTACTAAATAGAGCCTAAGCACTGAATTTGTGTTTCTCTTGTCTATCTGTTGAATGCATACAAGTAGTTGACAGTATTACATTCAGGTTTATTTCTGTGCTAATGTAGCAATGTGATATTCATCATGCTCATGAGAGAGACTATAAACCAACCAAAGACATGTTTCCAAATGTTGCGAGTAAGATACAGGTAATAAAAAACACAGCACTTCAAATTCTAGCTAGCAAATTCTAGCAAATATTGCTGTGAAATGCAATTTAAACAGCATTACCTTTCATATGTGATGGACTGAAGATGAAAAGTAAAACCTTCAGTGAACTGTATTTTTGTCAGTAGGCTTCTACTGAAAGAAAAATGAATGGAGATTTGTTCAAATATGAATTATACCTTTATATTTTGTAAGTGACATCTTAATACAAAGTGATGCATTCATCCACTTCACAGGAGCTAGAGCCCATCTGAGTCTCAGCCACTTCCTTTAAGTATCAGCCAGAGACTGTGACAGTGACATTTAATCTTATTTGGCATAATTTGTGCATTTCTCAAAGACTACAACAACATTTGGGGAAAAGCAGCAATAAGCATTAAGTGCTGACACATGTAAAGTACCACACAGTTCAGTTGTGGATAGCATTCAGCGATGATTCAAACGCTGCATCTTCACTTGTTTTATTTGATATAGAGACAATAAAAACAATGAAGATAATGCTTTGGACAATCTGCACTGAAAGAAAGAGAATACAAGTCAGTGTGTGGCCTAAAACATCTTAATGACATGCTAAACAGTGTAAATGATCTGTTGTGAGTCACACAAATTCACACCCCCGGCCCCTTTGCATTATGCTAGTGTAACCAGCCACTAGCCCCAATCAAGCAATCAAGCATTGATGCATTTAGTTCCACAGTGATGACTAATGTACTAATGTCCAAAATCAAATGTTTTTTATTCATGGGTTCAAGTAGTCTGTGTCAACACTGGTAGGAGCTTTTTTCCCCAGTCTTTTGAGTTATTTCATCCTCTAACAGGGGCCAAGTGAAATAAAAATTACTGATAATTCTTACTATGAACTTCCTGATAATATGGTGTTATTTGGAAAAGTAATGCACTTCTAATAAAATGTAGGGGGAGGTGATACTGTGTAAAAACAGGCCTTATTTTTTTTTACACCATTTACTCATCGATATTAGAAAAAATGTTTTTCTGTACATTTGTGGCATTTTCAGACAATAAAGGATCAGCCCTTACATGGCCATACTGAAGATCATAAAAGCCTATATATGATCAGACGGTAGCTGTCCTTGCAGGGACCAATAACTGATCTTCGTAGTACAAAGCTCCGCAGCCTCTTTTCATGTCACTTTCATTGAGTGGAGGGCCACAGTGCGAGCTCTCTAAAGTGGCTGGGCCCATTCAAGGGAACTAAAGAGGACAAAGCTGAGCTCACTGTGGTGCCACAGACTCACAACCAAAATAGGAATGAAGCAAAGGGAAAAGGGAGGGGAGGCATGAAGAGCAAGAGAGACAGAGAGTGTGTAGTGAATACATTTCCTAGTGCTGATTAGAAGTGAATCTACGGTATGCAAACAACAGGTTCATCGTTTGTTTTGTAGAAATGTGGTAAAGGATGCAGTAATGGTATGAAAGACTTGCGCACATTATTCCATATTGCATACTGTAAATGTAAAATCACTGGGTCTCTGGGTAAAGATATTGGTAAATACAGCACCATTATGTTACTTTTGGGTTATTTACCCAAACTGGTATGGTATGGTTGCTCACTGTTATAGTCTACAGCTCTTTATAAACTGATTGTTACTAATTCAGAGTAATAGTAGTACATGTGAAGTAACATAATTTCCAGCAACCCTTCAGTGAGACAGTTTAATTCACACTTTATTTCTGCACCTCCTTGTCTGAAATGTAACCACGGTTCATTACCAGATGCATGTTTGGTAAATATATTGTTGTAGACATGCAAATGGCTGATAATCTGTCAGAAAACAAGCAGTCTGTGTCAGTCTCCATGGTATGGTATTACTTTACTTTACCATGGTAAAGTAACAGCTAAGGTTGAAATGGACCACATTTCCAGTTCAAACTCTGCCTGTCTGTTGTGTGCACACTGTCAGGTGACACCATGGGTGAAGCTGTATGGTGGTTTCCTAATGCCTCAATGGGAGCCCTGCAGTAGGATGCATGCCACCATTTGGACATTCCCACAGATGCCTTCCCACCTCTGCTTCCTCATCCTGTCCAGCTTGGCAATCTCATCCCAACTGGGTGAGTCCGTGTACCTCTTACTATAAGTTAACTCAGCTAGTTACTAACCTCGATTTTCTGTTTGTACTGTGTCTCCCAGGTTTGGAGGATGTTTTCTTCAGTCCCCAGGACCAGACAGTCAGAGAGGAAGAGACAGTTTTCTTCCACTGTGTGTCTGGGGAAAGTTCACCTCCTGCGAGCATCACGTGGCTCAAAGATGGAAAGGTGGTCACAAGAGGTAGACTGATTCAGGTAAGCAGTGACGGACAACACCCACAGACTGATCCGTTTAATAGATACGATTGGCTTTTTAAAATTGGCATTCGGTACCACTGGAGGTTTCAGTCAGTGAACCTTCTGAACACTGCAGGATTTGAGGTCAGCATATTACGCCTCATTTTGGAGGGGTTATGAGGCTAGTATTATCAGCTAAGTAGTCTTCATGCACCTTGTGAATGCAGTCCACACTGTAGATTAGTAGGATGGCTGTCTATTTCTTTTGTCTTGCTTAGCATAACATAGTGTGATCAGACAGTGCTAACAAAATCTGTGGGGCACTATTTTGCCAATGTACTTTTGAAAACATTGCACATCCACCTCCAAGAGTGGTTCATCATTTTGCAACAGGGAAAACAGTATTATGCAGTGGATCTATTGCCTCACCACAAACACCCGATCAAAACGTCCAACCAGCACACTCAAAGGTTACTCATGAACACATTATAACTTGTTTGTTTAATCTGTACAAAACCTGAAATGTAAAACAGTCAAGATGTCAAACTTTTTCCTGTTCAGGGTGAGTATGGAGGTGGTAACCAGAAGAAAACCTCAGGCACTCTGCATCTTTTCAACGTAACATTAGAAGATGATGGGATGTACCTTTGTGTCACACACAATCCTTTACTGAACATCAGCAAGGAGAGCAAAGCAGCTAAACTAACAGTGCAGGGTGAGTGCATATTCTCAGTTCTAATTTTTCTTTTTAATCTGTCTGATCCTTTCAACAAGTTAAATTCAGAGAAAAATAAATACCAAGATAGGGATGGAATTAACAGTTTTTTGACTAATCATTTTGTTTAAAAAATACCAGAAAATAATGTAATAAAAAGTTTTTGTCAGTAGTGAAACAGGGCATCAGACCCCTGGGATCACAAAATGTTTAAAACTGGAAACTAAAGACATTTAACTTTATTTGTTTCAAGAGCCAGTGCTATTGGTCAATTATCTTCTAGTGTTGGAACTCCATATGCGTCTGCTGTCTTTCAGGTGTCCCCAGACAGCTGCAGATCATCCAGGGCCCTGACAACATCACTGTTGCTATGGGAACAGAGGTCTCCATGCATTGTGCCATTCGTGGCTTCCCTGTTCCCATGGTACACTGGTTCAAAGACGGCTGCCTCCTGACAAACTGCTCGGCCTCGTTCAGCCTGCAGAACAATGGACAGCTGCTCACATTCAGGTCTAACACTGCAGGGACCAGAGGAATATTAATTCTTGATTGTTTTTTGCCAAATTGTAATAATGAAAAGTGCACTATGCTCGTTATGCATTGAGCTTGTTTAGTGGTGTGCTGTTGTGGTTGTTCATGATTTGCCAGTCCAGAGTCTAGATTTCAGAGTCACACAGAAGTAGTGAGACACACTGAATGTTTGACTTTAACCTCTAGAGTCCTGAGCTTTGGAAACCCAAGCTGTGCGGTCCTCATATGAGGACGCAGGGACTCTAGAGGTTAACAATGGTGTTATCATTTCTGGCTGTGCTATCCAGGAATGTGACAAAGGAGGACGAGGGCTTTTATCACTGTGAAGCATCCAACCAGAAAGAGACAATCAAGTCCCAGCCAGCCTTCCTACTTCCAGCTGGTACTATATACACTTACATCTGCTGTAAACTAAGTTGTTTAAAGTAGTACTTACAAGTAAATAATTTTCAAAGTAAGTAAATAAGTCTTATTAAAACAAACAAGACAACATCCAATTTAATTAATAGTTTTTATCTCAGACACATTTAACTACATGTCCAGCTCTTTGTAACCATGCCTTTGTCATGGTTAAGTTGATTTTTCACTGGGTAAACATAATGAAAACACTTCCTCTTGTGAATTCTGCCAAAATTTATTAAAAGGCCTACCTGTTGTAGAACTGGTCATTCAAAGCATTATTTGTAAATTCAGCAGTATTTTTTTACAAAATTCACTATTAGTGTTATTTAGTCTCTTTAATTGAATTTTTTGCTGATTTTAGTAGTTTGCTAATAAACCAATATGTGACTTTTTGTACATTTTTATGTCTAGCCAAATATCAAATAAAGGTTTTTATTGTTCTCTGGTTCCAGTTCCTGCACAATAACAGGAAAATAAATACCCACTGAAACAAAGATTACAATAATGACAAAGTCTGGGGACTATTAAAGAATGGTTAATAGAGATACAGTCTTCCCAGACTTTAAATTTTTGTTTTTACACATAGCATGACTGTTGCAGCTCAGTGGGAAACTGAAGAGCAGGAACAGCAGATGTACATTTAAGCGACATGCATGTCTTGTGTCCAGAGATGGACTGGAGTTTCATCCGACAGCCCACAAACCTGATGGTGAAGAGAGGAGAAAATGCCACAGTCACCTGCAGGCCTCCATACAGCAGACCAGCAGCCCAGGTGTCCTGGTTCAAGAATAACCAGCTCTTCTCTCCCGCAGCCCATGTAACTGTGCTACCCAGTGGAGACCTGTTCTTTTACAGGTGTGTGTTTGTACTGTAGTGTGTGTTTAAAGATATGCCATGTGAAATGTGTTTGAATATTACATTTCCCAAAATATTTCTGTTTTTTAAAACTTTGTTCTCAGGTTATTTGTCTTAAAATACCAAAACATTACAAAAAAGTTTTTCAATACAGAACTAAATTAGAACCAGCAGAGGACACTATAACTACTGTTGTGGAAAGCTTTCTACAAATGTTTAAAATGAGGGTTGAAAGAGGGTATTTGTCTTTGAATCTTTTATTCTCTGCAAAGAGGAGCATACAACTGACAGAGTTTCAGACAGTACAGTCTGTCAGTCAAAACTCAAAAATCCAGACAATATCTTTGTATTTATAATCGCTTTGCAGACAAGAAGACAAGAAGTGTGTGCAAAAGAGAAAGCTGGTTAAAATTAAATGTCTTAACCCCTTACAAGGAAATCATACATTTTCTGCATAGCAACACAAACATCAATTATAGTGTGAACTTGTACTCTTGACACAAGATCTAGGAACCTGAAATAAAGCAAAGAGCAGTAGGAAACATCACCACATACGGAACTATCAGTATACTTCTAAGTACTGCGGCTTCTAAACATTCAATACAAAATTACAACTACACAACACAGCTGACTATTCACACTCACAGATTTTTGACGTTCATTCGCTATCGCTGTTTTGTGAACTTGCAATCAAATTTCAGACTTTTGAAGGTTTCTACAAACATGTATTTTGATGTTATCCTCTGCAGTGTCCAAGAGTATGACAGTGGGAGTTACTTCTGCAGGGCCTCCAATGTCCATCTTCAGAGATTTCTCACATCTAGAAGAGCGACGCTAACCGTGCTGGGTACGACCATGCTGTGCCACTTGACACTTCTGACTGTTGCTCCATGTAAAGGTAACTATCGTTATGAGCTATTTCTCTTCCTGGCAGCACCTCCATCAGTGACGCTGTGGCCCCAGGTGCTGACTGTACCAGTAGGTGCCCAGGTGGTGCTGGAGTGCCAGGTGTCAGGTCACCCTCCACCCTTCATCAGCTGGGTCAAGAGAGGCCACTCCAAGCAGACTGGAGGCAAGGTTGCTTTGGGGTACGGTCGTGTGTTGTAGTGGTGAGATGTACCTAAGTACATTTATTCAGGTGCTACACTTTAGTACAAGCTGAGGTTATTTCTTATGCTACTACATTTATCTGACAGCTACAGTTGCTTTTTAGAATAAGATTTTATCTTTTGGTTTGTGCCTACGTGGGGACCCTTGTTTAGCAGTTCCACAAAAGAGTGATTTGTTTTTTTAAACAACAGTTTGTTTACCTTAAATAAATATTTGATGTACAAAGAAGTACTCACCAAGCATGTAATTAATAGAGATGTATGTGTTGGAACTTTTTATTATGTCCGCTCCCCTTAATCATGTCACGAGCCCATCAGCTTTATCTTGTGACCTGTTGGGAGTGGCGTGATCCCTAAGTTGGGAACCACTGGACTAAGATACTTAACTGTATTTACAATAAAGTAGTTAAATGACAAAAATGAAAATGCTAATTACACACTTATGCATCTGATAATATCAAATAGAGCAATGCTTCAATCACAGGAGACATTTTACTGCAGAATGACTACTTTTACCTTTAATACTTTAACTACATTCAGATTTTAATACTTCTATTCTTTTATGTTAAGATCTGTACTTGTATTTGTACTTGCAATAGAGTATTTTTACAGTGTTGCATTGGTAATTTTACTCAGGTAAAGGATTTGACTACTTTTTCTACTGTTAATGTGTTGCAACTTTATTGAAAAGCAAAAATGGTTATTATTTTCTTTTGACTTCATTTGTTCACTAGGAAGGGATAAGGATAAAGATAATCACTTTTATTTGGCCAAGTATGTTACACACAAGGAAGCTGTTTCTGGTATAGAACCGAGGCAGCCATTTGCGGCACCAACTCAACCGATGGCTCTAACCATCGGGGGCAACTTGGGGGTTCAGTGTCTTGCCCAAGGACACTTTGACATGTGGACTGCAGGCACTGAGATTTGAACCTCCGACCAGGAGATGACTGCTCTACCCACTGAACCACAAACCTGATGAAGTACTTTGACAGCTTCCTTATATGGTGTGACCTTTTACATCATTCACAGACGGAGAAATGCTACTCTGTACATCCAGTCAGCCAGGACCTACGATGAGGGAGTGTACGTGTGCGAGGCCTTCAATGCACTGGGTCAAAGCCGCAGCACAGCAGTGCTGAGAGTCGCTGGTAAGTCTTTATTAGGAAATACTTCTTATACATAATATATTTACAGAGAGACTTGATCATTTTAAAGGTTCTGTGGTGGTGTTAAAGTTAAGTTCTTTGCCGGTTTTAACATAGTAGCACTGAAGACATTGTTATTTTGGGTCTAAATAAGCCAACTATACTGCATTTCAAAGTGTTATACAATAAATGGATCTGATAGAACTCATAAGAAGATATTGTGACAGGATCACACAATATTGTTTGGTTTGTAAATCATTTAAGTTATCCCTGCATTTCTTGGCACAGAATATTGTGACAAAAATGCATTTCGTTCCAACTTTTACAAATTGCTACAATATTCATATATATGTTGGTACTCGACTCATTGTCTTAGCAATTAAAGTAGCACCTGAAGTTCCTTTCTTATGTGAAATACAGAATATGCCCTAATTTTCCTCTTCCTCCTCCCAGTGAGCCCCATCATAGTGACCTTCGTAGGCCAGGTGAACTGCAGGATCGGGGCTTCAGTGGTCCTGCCCTGCAGGGCTGTAGGGATTCAGCCCATCACACATACATGGACCAGAGGCAAAGCAGGGATTCACTCCCTCATCAGTCCCACTGCAGACACCCACATTGATGGTGAGTACAAAGTGGGATCAGATCCATTTGTGTTTATTTTCATCAAGTTTTGCAACAACATGAAAACCACCCTAGGAAGAGGAGCACACATGAAAGCTGTAGTCTGCCAGTGTCTAAACTGGATGTGAATATACTCTGCGATTCTGTGGTTTGTGACTTGTTGTCTTATTGTAGAAGATGGAGCGTTACATATTTCCAGTGTACAGTACTCTCATGCAGGGGAATATTACTGCACTGCAGAGAACCGAGCAGGACAACAACAGAGACGCACTGTCCTCACTGTCACAGGTATGTTGACATCTACTCATCATTTCAGTGATACTTTTTCTTCACTGGTGGAGTGACAAACACAAGATATTACTAAGAACATGCATGCACATATACAGTACCTTAGGCTGCATTCACATTACATGCGACTTAGATCTGTAGTGTGAACAAACTAAAGCTGATTTTTTTTTTTGTTATCAGATCTGGGTCACTTGCATATGGTACTGTAAATTATCTTATACTTGTGCTGGGAATCTTTTCATTAATGATCCACACACAAGGACACCTATAGTATATATTTATCTGACAAGACGCCTCCCTGATCACATATACACAGTTTTCTTTTTCTTGCTGTTTCTCTTTCATGTTGTCCTCTGTCCTAAGCTGAAGATCATCCAGCCAATAGAGGCAAACAGACGAGACTGGTTTTGTCTGCTGTGAGTAGTAATTTGAAAATCTCTGCTGTTGCTCGTGTGGTGACACCATTAGTAGAACATAACTAGGTACATTCACTAAAGCACTGTACATAAATACCATTTCCAGGTTCTTGTAAAGTACGTGAGTATTTACATTTTCATTTCCTTTTACTGCACTATACATTTACCTGGCAGCTGTAGTTGCTACTAACTTTTCAGATTCAGATTGTATAAGATTTTAGATGAAAACATGACAATCTCATAAACTACAATACATTGTACAATACAAGATTAAATCAGTAATTTCCAATGGATTTATTATCTGATTGTGATATGACTGGTTACAAAAGAAAACTGTCTTGGGCCCCTTCATTTTGACATTTCAGATATCTGCAGTATATGTTGTTATCTGTAAGTTGGTTTCATTTGAATAATGGTAATTATACGAGATTTTACAATAAAATCAAAGATTAGAGAAAAAATAAAAAAAATTAACCTTGTATTTTCTTTTAATCATCTCGCAACCCTTCCAACTTACCTTATGACCCTGAGATGGGGCCCTAGATCTACTAAGTAAAGGATCCAAATACTTCTTCCACCACTGAGTGGCAGTGTTTCGCTCTACATCAGTGTGCATCCAGAAGTTGTGTTTTACTTTTGACCATGTGTCTGTGCAGATTCTCAGTCATTCAGGTCATAGTAAACTGAAAAAACTTAGAAAAAAACAACTGGACTTAGATTTCTAGGTCAATGACGTTTCACCTCTCATCCAAGAGGCTTCATCAGTTCTGGAACTGATGAAGCCTCTTGGATGAGAGGTGAAACGTCTTTTGATCATGTGTGTTCTTTACAAATGTTTATGTCGGTGGCTAACATCACTGCTCAGGTATTTGTGGCCTATTAACTGCTCTCTACTTGTTTTGTGACTTGGTTTTGCTTGTGCCAAACGCTGTGCCTGTCCTTAAACTAATAGTCACTGTTTTCAAATTTTTTTAGAGCAAGAACAATGAACCACCCGTTTCCAGCAACTCTGTGGCTGCACCATACTACACAACATTGCATCATCTACATGTACAGGAACAGCATAAGGAGGCCACATGTATGTGCTTAACTTCAAATTTCAACCATCAGTTCTGTAGTACCTTTATACTCATGAAACAGTATCACTAAAATTGCCAAGATAGTGTTACAATTATTATGCAAATATGCTAACCCATGGTAAATACTATATGTGTGACCTAATATTAGGTTATCCCATAGTTTTTATTTGAGAAAGTGTTTCTAAGATGTTAAAGTAGAGACACTTTGGTGGGAGGTGATTATTAGAAACAGCTTTTCTGTTTTACTTAAATAGTGAAGACAGTTATGTTTTTCTCTACTGATTATTGTTTTCTGCAGCACAAGTGGACAAGCTAGCAAGACCAGCAGTTACCTTCAGCTCTACTCACTGGTCATGTGACCATAACTTTGTAGGTTGCAGTGGTCTGTAGAGTCTTTGTGTAAAAATGTGTATCGACTGCTGGTTTAGTTTTTACCAGTTGTACTTTATAGTGATTGAGCAGAGCCATGGTTTTCTTGTGCAATGAGGGACTGTTAGTGACATTTGATGTGTGCTCGCTTTTTGTTTTAGGACCATTTAATGTGATGGCTAATCTGGCAAGACGAAGTGAATTTCCATCCACCTGATTTTATGCACATTTTCAATTTTAGCATAAAAACCATAGTGAAAAATTCAAAAACCTTTTTACATTTTGCTGAGGTGGAAAGGTTGCTATATCAATAAAAGTAAAATGTGGCACTTTGCCACATTTTACTGAGAAACTGACTTTGCAAATAAATCATGATGTACATTGCTGTTTTTTTTATTTTTAGACTCATCACCTTACTGTGATGCTGCAACAGACGGAGTTACCACAGATTCTACAATTTTAAGGGAAGCAGTGGTGGAGCTAAAGATGTCACCATGGTCACTAGGCCGTGTGTCAGAACACCAGCTGAATCAGCCAGCAGCCAGTCCAACCCCACCGTTAGTCACACAGATGCAGCCTCCTTTGTTAGCAGCTGCTCCACATTTGATCTTCCCGTCAGTAGGTCTCCACACCCCTGTGCCAATTTCAAATGGTGAACCACCGATAACACGCAGCCAGACATCAGCAGTCACCAGTGAAGGTTTGGGTACAACCCTTCAGTATCTGCTCATTGAAAATCAGTCCCATTTGACATTAACATCATCTCATACAGGATTTCAGCATCCAGTTGGTGGCAAATTGTTGATGGAGCCTGATTCTCAGGACTCTAACATTCATGTTGCATCTCCAGCTGGTAAAACCTCAGAGCCCTTCACCAAGTTGTCTGGTTCTCAACCACAGTCAGAGCCTCCAATAACTGGACCCTTTGGTTTTCTTAAGTTGGAGTCATACTCACAGACTCCAACACAGAAGCCTTTATCCAAAACTAAAACAAGCCACTCTGGTTCAGTCACTCAGGCGCGTCAGTCTCAAACTCAGGCCCAGCAGCTGGTTACAGAAAGTAAATTTGACCAATCATACCATGAGCCAACCTCAAACCAGATTTCTCAAGCCAAACTCAAACACCCAGGTCAACCTCGCCATCAGAAAACTCATCAGCAGCCTTCATCCACCCTCTCACAACTATCTCAAGCTTATCCTAAACATTCTTTCACCGTAAGTTCTTTACCAAAGTTCCATCGTGAGCTTACAACAGTCCAGCATTTTTATTTGCCTTCCACACAAGCTCCACTTTCGTCAATCACCAAGCCTCAATCATTCCAGGTCCACAGTCACCATTCAACAACTATACCACCTTCAACCATTTCTCTACTTTCTCAAATGCAACCTCAAGCATCTCCAACACAGCATCCACAGCCTTCAGCACTGGACCCTGAAATAACAGCTGGCCATCAGGTCAACATGTCAGATCAGGTACAACTAAATGCTACTCAGCAAGGTAACACAGGTCAGTCTGCCCAATCATCCAATGACACTGACCTTACAGAGTGGCTGAAGAGGAACACCTCCCAATCACCTATGACCAGCAATGACCCCAGGTAAGTGAAATGTAAAACACTGTGCAGTCATTTCATGTAACTACAGAGATTGTGCTGTGTGTTGAAGGTAAAAACAGCACAGCAATGCAACAAGATGTCACTTCTGTTTGTCTTGCACACCCCAGAGTGACACAGCAGTCTCCATCATGGCTGCCTGTGCTGGAGAGGCATGACATCCCCATTGTGGTGGGAGTGGGTGTATCTTTGGCTTTCATCTTCATCACTGTTACCTTCTACTCAGTGGTCCAGAAGAATGAACCTGCACCAACAAGCCGAGCAGGTCAGAATGTCCTTCAAATGGCAGTGCACCTTTTTTTAAATTTAGTTTTTAAAGTTATGATAATCAAGGTAATATTTTTACACTCTGCAAAGTATGGCAGATGTTTTCTTTTTAATGAGCTTTAGAGGTGCTGTTAGGTGGATGTTGATACCTGCTAACTTGCAGATTCATATGTTACAGACATACTGTATATGGGAGTGGTATCAATCTTCTTAACTGTGTCAACGAGCAAAAAGGTGTATTTATCAAAATGTCAAACTATTTCAAAGCCGAAATGTGTCCTTGACAGCTCAGAGGAATCTAGGAGTCCCCATACGACATGCTGAACGTCGGGCTACAGGAAGAACATACGAAAACAAGTAAACACTCATTATTCAGAACAAAATGTACTTAACCTTTTGCTTCTTTGTAAATGGCACATTAAACTAGAGTGTTGTGTGACTTGTATAGAGCTTTTGAAGACGATGATTGTGTGGCAGTGATTGAGCAGAGCCCCAACACATCGGACACTCGAGCCCGACCTCCAGGTCCCAGCCTGGTCACAGTGCAGATGGAGCCGACATTTGAGGACTTTCAAGTGGACACAGACCCCGTTCTGGACAACCACTCAGTCACTGTAGAGACTTATCCTGAGCCCATTCTTGACACAAAGGTTTGATAACACAAACACATGAACATGAGACTGTGAGATCTTTATTCAGGGATATTTTTTATCTGAGGTTTAGGGGAATTTTGATCCTGCATGCATGAACATATTGAATTAACAGGATAGCATGGGGATAGCATAGAAAAGGATGGTTTGGTTTTCCCCAATCTCAGATATAACAGAAATTTACAACGGTAAAGCTAATAATAACATAGGTAACATACTATGCTAATGTGCTACACCTAACTCAGCCATTTAACATTTTTGTTTGTTTTGGTGTGTAATTAGAATTACAAACCTCATGAACTCAGATTTCTTAAGGCTTGTTATCCTCAGTTGTATCACATCAATTAAATGATCTTGCGCATTGCTAACTCTTTCAGATTGATTCTTCTCTAGAGGAGGAGAAGGGCTGCAGTTTGCCCCAGCCCAGCATTCAGTTGCAGTGTGCTGATGACTGGATCAGTAACCAAGGGGACAACAACAGCCCATGTCAGGATACCTTGCCTCCTCCATCGCCCTTACCTTCCCGTTTGCCTTCCCCCTCTCCACCATCCAGATGTGAGGATGGCCTTCGCTCTTCTTTAACTGTGCAAAGTGCTGAGCCGTGTGTAGCACCTCTCCACCACAGCCTTAGCATCTCACATGGCAACCCTCCCCTGCTTCTGTCTCACCACGTCTCCTTGGGCCTCACTACAGTTGCAGTGGATGTCCATTTTTACCCATCAGCCACTGCTTCAATGGCAGTAGGCACTAGTACTCATATTAATTCTGCCTCTAATTCCACTTCAATGGCTGCGCCTCTCTTCAGTCCCCCATTAGGTAACAGTCATGAGAACGACCAATCATCTGCCAGATTTCATCAGTGTAAGTAGCTACTGATTAAAGGTTCATGGCTGTGAATTTCTATGTTTTTGTTACTTGAGAGAATAGGAAGCATTACCCAGCTAAATGAAAATAGCTGTGCTAAAGTTAAGCATCCTACGTTACTAAACCTAAACACAATCCTTCTGAAACATCCACCTGAGGTCTCACGTTTGTAATATCAGGTTTCTCTTCTTCTAGTTCAGGATTAGACTATATATACTGTCTTGTGTTTCCAGCTGCAGCCATTACACAAGGTAGAGATCAACCTTAAGAGCACTTGTGTTATTCATTAATTCCTGTTTTGATTGGTTAGGGGTGAAGATATTTCATCACCAGCCAATCAGTGCAGGTGTTGATGACAGAGGGAAATATGGGCTGTAACGATGGAATTTGAGAAATTTAAACAACTTTGGCTGAAAAAAAATGTCAGATATATTTTAAATGCACTCAATATGAATAAAACATTTGCTAAAAACGAACATAATACCAGCGCTTTAAAAACACACCAGTTAACCACAATATGTTTCTTCATCACAAAATAAGTGGTGTACATCTTATTTTTAAAAAGGAGCACAGTGGTTACTTTTTAACATCTCTTGACTGCGCATGTGCATGGTCCCTGCTCTATTTACAGTCTGCCACTAGCTTTACACAGTACATGAGACAACGTGAGAAGCTGGTAGGATAGCCTCAGCATGTTACCTGGTGTACTACCTGTACTAGTTACATTGATTACTGTCACATGTATTATGTTAAGTATGTCATGTTATATGTTCTGAATATAACTACAGCTTTATCATGATTATTCTTGCTTTCTGTTGTTTTTATTTTTTTTAATCATGAAAAAGAAATGCATAGTTTTATTATAATTTACATAGCAGTCACATTTGTTTGATATTATGTAATTGCTTATTTCAAGTAAAGGCATAAATGTGTTGTCCTGTATTGAATTCTTTAGTGAAACAGCCAAGGATACATCAGTTTGTCAGAAAATATTGCAATTTTTTATGACAGACTGTACATAACTTGTTTCAGTGACCTGCTCATTCTCTTGTATCAAGCTACTTGACTGTTACACCTTCTTTTTTTTTGAAAATGTAAGGGGCTGTATCAATAAACATTTAGACAACACAATCAAGCTCTTTAGTAATATTTTTGCCTGTAACTCAGACATGATCCCATGCATGCTCTTTATTTCAGAATAAAAACATGTCTTCATTTACTGCTGCTAGTGTTTTTTGTTCAGGAACAGTGCTGTAAGACTAGATGTGACTAGTAGATGTTGATAATGAGAGCTTATTGGATCGATTAGTAAATTAAAGCTCAGCAGAAGGTTTCGTCAGTTTTGTGGGACATGGAAGAAGTTCACCTGTTTCACCAAATATGTAATTAGGATGCACCTTTTTTCAGTCTCACAAGAAAATTTGCAATGGGATACAGATCTCCATCTCCCATCACTCTGTCCCACAGATGATTTCTCACCACTCCTGTACAGCTTGGCAATTTCTCACAAGATTAAATGTGAGAGTAAGTCTAAAAAGTGTGGTACAAAATATCCCTGACTAAACCCTTTTAAAGCAAAACGATTACTTTTGTATATTATGTGGCGGAGTCGAGATCTTCTGTCAAACGTAAGATAACAACAGAGTTGTTATAAATGCACTGCACTACTTGATTGAGGATTGTCCAGTTTTCTTAAAGTTATGATTTGCTATTATGGTTAAAGTTGCACTCCCTGATGTTTGGAAGAAATTTTGAATTGTAGCCCCTTTGCTCAAAGTCCTTTTGAACAACACAATTCAAAGTTGGGTGTCAGGAAATACATTTATGCTCCTGCCAGACACAATTACAAGTACAATTTTCTGGCCTTGTTCTGTGACAAAAGGTCTTGAGAAGTGCCAACTGCATCAAGAGGACAACAATCAAGCCTCAATTCTTCCTGTCTTTTGTTTTTAAACAGCAACTAGACTGTGTTTTGAACAAGGCGTTGCTAGACATAAACCTCTACTGGGGGACAAGACCCTCATAACTCAAATCAGACAGTTTTTTTTCTTGAAAGTTTATTGCTTAGCCCACTATTCCACTGCCTGCTGCCAACAGGAACTGCTGGAAAAGGTAAAAATGTAAAGATATTAACCTTTATGAAAACATTTATTTCAACATACATCAAGAACATTTCTTTTCACGTTATCAATCTAAATGAATCCACTGCCAAATATAGGAGCTTGTTAAAGCTCAGATGTGTGATTTTAGTGGGGCACAGTAGATCAATACTGGGGTACATGTCACAGTAAAAAGGGTCTGACGATGCCTTTGGTTTTGATTATGATTTCTATATAATATTTAATTTACACTGAGTCAGTACATTTGAATCACTCTTTGCAGAGTAATGAGCCTTTTTCACAGCAGATCTTTTGACTTGTTATAGTAGGAAATGTGTTACTAACACCACTGACAATGGCTCAAGTGTTGAGATGAATCATGAGAATGTGACAGAGAGCCAACAAGTACACTAAACCCACTAACCCACAGTGGTCAGTTCAACCAGACTCTTTCTCATTAAAGTCATTCATGTTAGACATGATAGTATAAATAGTTTACAATCTATCGCCGTAAAAAACATATTTCCATTAGGTTCAGAGGTAAATTCTAAATTTGCTTTTGCATCCTGCTGTTTGAGCTTTAATTACATGATGTATACAGTAAGACACAAATGTTTTTCATCTTTGGTTCCTTACTATAGCAGCTACACAGTATAGTGTCGTACGTTCAGCCTGACTGCCTTCATGACACAGTGGTTTTGGTGTCATGCTCTGCCTTGTGCACATTTGTGAGAACCTCAAATTTTACATGTACACGTGAAACACAGAAGTAACACTGTTTATTTTTTTACCACCAGGAACACTACAATCTATTACTGCTTTTTTCAAGCATACAAGGAGACAAACAGCCAGTGTGAGAACTCAAACAGACACATCTCATTCAGCCATTTAGTACTGAGCCTGTAGGTTTTTCCCAATTCAAATTATTCAGAAATTTCTCACACAAAAACACACCAGATGTCACCGTCATGGTCAAAACTGGAGGAAAACTCGCTATAGTTGGTAGAATATCGAGGCCATGGGTGTTGAAATCTTTCATGGGATACGTTAAAAACTGTGACTTATTGGTGGCACTAAAGGAAGAGTCACAGGCATCTCAAATGTCAAAATTGGCATCAAAATGCCAAAATTTGTCAAAATGGCAAAATTTAATAACCTGGAAAAAACACTACAGACTCAAATAACTTTTATTTTAAAATGTCAGCATTTTCTATTGAACAGATTATACATGACATATGGTGTCAGCTAAAATGAAAAACAAATAATGTTCGCAGATCATTACTTCTTAGATTTCATACATTATTTCCTCAAATTTAAAATTCAGTGGATTCACTCTCTTCTTTGAAAAGGTATTTGTCTTAATGTTAGGGTTTTGTTTGTTTTTCTTCAAGAACATTAGGCTATGTAATGCCACCACAGAAAGGAACAAGGTGAAATAGTCAAGCTGTTACACCATAAGCAAAAGAAAATACATTTCTGAAGTTCAGAGGAACCTACTTGCTAAATGGCAATACATCTTCAGAAAATACAGAATGTAATTTATCAGCTGCATTTTCAGGAGGTACCGTAACAGATTCAGAGAAGACTGACAGTTATGGTCTGGCATCCTCCGCAGTCAGTGGCCATCAGGTAAATATTTGTTAAAGTTCAGTAGATGTTTTCCTTGGTGTTACTTTGTCCTCATTTCGTGAAACATGGAAGTCTACATACGGACACCACTTGGTATTGAGGCACACCAATTTCCTCAGAGTGGAGGTTTTGACAATATTGAAGCCCGTCATGCCCCCAAAGGTGCTGGGCTTCCAGTATTCTGGAGAGCAGATAGGGTTTCCCAGCAAACCCTTCAGGGAGAAGGGAGCACCCATCTCCACCATACTCTCACCAAATATGGCGTTAGAACGTGTTTTCTCCAGTAGGATTCCGGGGTAAAACTCCAAAGCATCAATGTCCCCGTAGAGTTCCTCTAAACCTCTGGCCATTTCTATGTCATCTGTTGGGAAAACAGCAGAAAACTCACTTAGTTTGTAAACTGTATTAGGTTATTACACACTGTTACACACTGACTTTGACAAGCATGTGTCAGAAATAAAAGAGGAATGCAAAGGGAGTTTCAAAAGCAAGTCTTAATATCTTGCCTGCTTACCAGTGAATTCATAAAAAGACGTGTATGGTTTTAGATTAAACTTCTTCCTGTATTCATTGAAGGGCTGCACACGTACTACTCTAGACTCTCTGATGACCATTTCTGCCACTTTCAGCACCGCTTCATGAGAGTTGCGACCTCCACCTATCTGAAAGGCAGAAAGGTTACAACAATGTTATTTTAATGAACTGTTTAGTAATGTCATCAGCGTCCTAAACAGTCCTTTGTCTGGTTGCTTAACAGGTAACAACTGATGTTTCATATACAGATAGCAGTGTGCAAAAACGAAGATGCTTTCTGTAGATGGAGGACAAACAGTAGTCTGACAAAACAAATTCAATTTAATCTTACCTGGGCTTTTTAGTTATCTGTCTTTCCCTTACTTATACAGTATATCATATATGGGGAAGTTATTTTCAATTTCCAGTTGTCAGAATCAAATAAAACAACTAAACTAACAAGATCGTAACTGTAGCTGTGTCATATCATTGACCTTCTATATACTTCCACTACCTGTCCTGCAGGTTGTCGAGAGAAAGCATCCACCAGCTTCTCCACCCCATAATTCATAAGCAGTGAGGTGTTGTACAAAAACTGGGAGTATGGGATTTCATCTCCATCGATGAGAAAGCTGTCAGGCATCAACGGGTGCCAGTGGTAGAGGTGGCAGAACTCCAGAGCAATGCGGTTGCTGTACTGGAAACGTTCACTGAAGAGCAGGGAGGGATCAAACTTCAGCTTCAGCAGGTAACCACTCAGGTGCTGCACGTACTCTTCTATTATAATGTTTATAATTTCTCCTAGGGGACAAAAATACCATTTCTTAATTTGGCCAGATTTGATCAAAATAGAAAAACATTTAGAAGAAGCTGGAAAATGGACATTTAAACTGAATTTGTAAAGGACTGCCAGATCTGCAATGAGGAAAGGACAGTTTTTAACATGAGTTCTTAATGGTCAAGAGTCTGTCAACACTGGCTGATATAATGTAGTTTAAAAATTAAGAATTATTTTTAGAACAAAGCAGTACTGTGTTAGTTCTAGTCATTGTGCCATAGAGAAAAACGATTTGCCAATACTGACACAAACTTGTGATTTAAACTGTGTATGTCTGCTCCTGATGCCCTCACCGATGATGATGAGTCTGGTGGTCTGGAACAGCTGTTCATCATCCCAGGTGGGATGTTCTGCCTTAAGGATGTCACAGACTCTGTTATGCTCCCTCAGCCATATGGTGGCGTACATGGTAAGGCCTGGCAGCATACCAAATAATTCCTGACCAGTGACCAGACGCTGCTCTGGAGAGAAACCTGCAGGATACACCATGTGCAGAGGGACCTCGGCTACTGTAGGTGGGTACATCTCACCTTTTACTAACTTTAGAAAAACAAAAACAGCAATCAACATATGAGGGTGTAAGGGACGGTTCAGACAACAGAAACAGCACTTCCTCTACAACCCACTGGGAATGCTGGTCATCAACGTAATCAAATCAAATGGCTGTCTCAGAGTGATCTGACACCAACATTCAAAATAAGGAGTCCTTATCACCTGCATAGCCATTAAACAAAAACACCAACCCTGACACCTGTAAAACTGAGCCAACAGCCGGGGATTCTTCAGTGTGCATCTGTAATTTTTCTTACAGTAATTCCCCCTTTAAACCATTTCACCATCCTAAATCCTTACAGTACATTTGTTGACCCACAGTGTCATGGTTACCTGGCCACTTCCTGTGTTAAGCTCTTCCTGTTTTGAAATTATTTCCTGTATTGTGCCATCCTCACCAGCCCAACTTGACTCTCCATGATTGACCTCAGTCACATTCACCTGCTGCTCGTTATCCCTGCCTGTCTGTCTTTTATAATCACTCACCTCCATCAGCTTGTCATCACATGCTCGTTGGTTTGTAGTACTTATTTAAGAATTTGCTTTAGCTTTTTTTAACTTCATGGATTAATGCTCTTTATGTTACCCTCCTGTGGGCTATTTAAGGACTCACCCCTTTATGTGCTGGTCAGTTTTGTTTTCATGCATTGCCTCAGTTTTGTTGCATGTAGTTTATTTAGGTTACACCAAATATTTTCTTCTTGTTTTTACTTATCATTTTTCTGTTGGGGTTTGCTATTTTGTTTTTAGTTCTGACTAGGTTGGTGGTTTCAGTCTTGAGCATTCTTTGCTTCTGTATTCCCGTTCAGCCCACTAACTTGTGCAGACAAGTTCTGTTAACTGTGTGGAATTGTCAATTGCATGTTGACAATGTTATGTTTAAGTTTTTAAGCCTTTTTGTTCAGACATACTGTAAGTTTTTGGTTTGTCCATGTCTGTGAGAAGTCTATTTGGTTTACATCAGGCCTTTGTTATGTGCCTGTTCTTTTCCACCTGATGGCAATTTTCATTAAAGTTGCTAAAAGAATTTTAAAGACTTCCTTTTGAGTTGCATTTTGGCCCAAACCCAACACAAACTCAGTGCTGATGGTCATGGCTAGATTCAAAAGTACCACAGTGTCATATTCATGAAATATCCTCAAGTAGATTGTTAGATAATGGTTTGAGGGAGTGCCTTTACAAACCGTTATCTGCCTTTAACCACTTTAGGGTCATATGATTATCTATAAAGTATCACTGCTATCAGAAAAACATTCTCAGAAACTGTGACGCACAAAGAGAGGGTTATCTAATACTGATACCACTGAGATGCACAGAACATAGCTCTTGGCGATCAGTTCTTGTGCAGTTATCTTGCTACAGAGTCACATACAGACATGAGTGATATCAGTCTTCAACAGCAAGTAAGCATGTAAAATGTAAATGTTTCCTAAAATGTCTTTTTCTTTTTTTTACCTGATATTTCAGTTTTCCATCTTTATGAAGCCGGAGCTGAAGCTGGCGTGTGAGGGTTTCTCCATAAATATTGCTCGCATCTACCTGGGTTAGTAAGAAAATTCATACATTTGGCAAAAAATTCAAATATTAAACATATTTTAATCCTAATTGTCTAAGTGAACTCCTGGTTGTAGCTGATTGATGAACATACAATATATCTCACCCCATGTCCCATAGCCTTGGTGAAGCCCCCATGAACGTCATGGTTTGTCTTGAAAAACTGGTGGGTGAAGTGTTGGGCCATGAAGGCAAACATCAGATTGGTTCCTTGAGGATCTGGTCGAAATTTGGTTCTTTTAAAAAACCTCTCAGCCAGCACTTTGGGATCAGGAAGAACAGGTTTACCTGTAATAGATATTTTAAGATGTCATCAGGAGCACTTTGGGGCACTGTGTAAACATTTTTTAAATAGTGAACAAAGCTTTTATTTGGGACAGGACGGTATTCTTTCTAATTTACCCTATTCTGCAGTGAATATAAACTCCAAACTTTCTCAGTGTTTCCTTGTTGCCTCTATAAATTCAGGATAATGTCAATTTCCACAACTAAACTCAACACTGCTGTAATTTTCACATTAAAAGTCTTCCAGCCTTTACAAGTAGGCTTTTAATGTGGAAAAAACATCAAAAAAGTATTAAATTTTATTGACATTAGCTCAAAATTGGTTGAAGGAATATAAGAATTGGAAGAACTAGAATTGGAGTATGAGCAAATTGTTTATGCTACAAAAGAGGAACTCAGAACAGCACAGTGACACCTTTAGTTCCCATGGGCAAAGGGCAGTCTTCAGGTACAGGAGGGAGGAGACGGGTGTAGTAGGAGACGTTGTAGTACGACTCCCAGCTCAGGTATCCATATTTGGTGTTGTAGGTCGGAGGGCTTGGTATGATGTTGCTTCTGACTTTAGGAGAAAATGACATAGCGCAGTTGACTACGAACTTCTTTTTCATGCATGTCCTGTTTTGAGAACCTTTCATTGGAAATAATGAACCACCATAGTTGGGCACTTAATTAATTCTCAGGCAAATGGCATGTATATATATGAGAGAAAGAGAGAGAGTTCAATAAATCCCATGAAAAGACCAACAATGAAGTGATCTTAGCATGTATTTATGTTGTAATTAAAGCCTAATGGAGCTCACTCCTTTGTCCCACTTCCTCTTTGTTCTATTACAGCAAATCAATTGTCACCCATTGCAAAGAAGGGGCTGTGTTACTCCATGTCCTTCAACATGGGCACTGTAGTTTGTTACTCAAACCACACAAACATCATCCAGCTGTTGTAAATGCCTGCACAACAAATTTATAATCTACAGCTGAAAATAGTCCCCAGTCTGTCAAATACTTAAGGCGATTTTCAATGAAGCTCTGTTCATGATCTATTTTTAAAGAACCAGCGGGCTTGGAACTGACTGCCCAAGTGAGGGGCAATCGAACATACCTTTTCTGTTGATAATAAGGGAAATGGCACCAATCTTAATCTCTTCTCTCAGCCTGAGACTGCTTACTAGCAATATTATCAAAGGAAATCCTGATGCTTACTTTAAGTCAGTTCCTCTTGTGGCCACAATCAGTCTTCTGCAACTTAAAATTTAATCTTTATAATCACAAAACACATTAAAATAAGCACTTGGTGCTCAGATTAAATTAAGCTCTTTTATTCACTTGGTAGGTTTCTCTCTCTCTCTCTCTCTCTGTGTGTGTGTGTGTGTGTGTGTGTGTATATATATGGCACTTGTATCATATTGTGAACAGACATAACAGAACTAAAGCAAATACTGGGAAAAAAATAAATGCAAGTTATATTGATTTATTTGTGATTCTGCTGATTGGTCATCATGTTTGGGTGTTTTAACCTTATCACTCACCCGTCAGCACTAATCTCATAATGGTGTCTTGCAAGAAAGAGTTGTTGACAAGGTACCAGAACCACTGGAAGTGGGTGAGGATGTAATGAGCCACCTTAGGGCTGGGCTTCAGCATTAGATGAACTCTGGTCCAGAACTCAGCTACAGTGCACACAAGGATCAAGAATAAATATTGTTAGTGTCTTCTGAAACAGCCCCAAATTAGCATTTAAAACATTTCTCACATTACAACAATATGGTAAAAGTTTGGTTAGGTTTAAGCTCCAAATTAGCTTTGTTAAATTTAGGAAAAGATCAAAGTTGGACTATGGTTCAAATTACTTTAAGGTTCAGAAATGATTATGCACATTTACAGTCCTTTTATCTACCTGCCAGTGGTTAAAGAAAAGATTCTGAATATTATTAAATGACCACAAGCTGAATATTACAGTATAGAAATAAATGAATGGATTAAAATTTTGGATTGTGAGCACTTTTTTTTTCTGTTTTTTCATTGCTGTGGAAACACTCTGTAATGGGCAGATGCAAATATAATAAGAGCCTGGGAGTACTGTAGTGTTTTAGACATTAAGCTAACAAAGATACTTAGAGGTTGAACACACCATCATTTGGAGGACAGCTGGGCTGTGACTTTTCAATGAGCCTACTTGCTTACTTACGAACAGTGCAGTTTTCTCCATAGAAGCCGGTACGAGTACAGTCACATTTGAAGAGATCAGTACCAAATCTCACACAGACTCCTGAGTTCTGACACGGGTAGTAACAACAGGGATTCACTGCAAAAAAAAAAAAAAAAATTCTTTTGTATTGTATGAATAACTGGTGTCACTGGAAGCTCCTGTTAGACTGTGAGGCTCAGGGGCTGCCACAGGTTCTCTCTGGAATCTAATGGGCAACCCAACCCCTGCTGTCTCCTATCTGAGTAAGAAGATGAACCTCTGTGTCCTTTTAGAAAAACATCCATCCATCCATCCATTTTCTATACCGCTTTGTCCCAAACAGGGTCACGGGGGGCTGGAGCCAATCCCAGCCAGCTGCGGGCGAGGGGTGGGGTACACCCTGGACAGGTCGTTAGAAAAACATCAAAAATCAAACTACTACTAAGACATGAAACCACTACTGAGATGCAAAGAGAGAAACACTAAAAAAATTCACAAAATGAACACAAATTGACCAAAAGACTCAAAACAACTACAGAATGACACAATGACAAAACCATGGCGAAGAGAAACGATAAGACACTCCATCATTTGTAGTCATTGTGTGCTTTTTATTTTCTAGGTGTCTTGCTTGTCCCATAATTTGTACATAGTTGTAGGATGACAGCAGCTATTTATTCATTCATTCATTTTCTACCGCTTAGTCCCTGAACGGGGTCACGGGGGGGCTGGAGCCAATCCCAGCCGGCAATCGGGCGAAGGCCGGGTACACCCTGGACAGGTCGCCAATCCATCGCAGGGCTAACACAGAAATGAACAACCACACACACGCACACACACACACTCCTATGGGCAATTTTAGAGACACCAATCAACCTAAGCTATTAGAATTAGAATATTTATTAGTTGTTTCTTTGGTATGTACCTAAACCAAACAAACCATATAAGTAGTAATAGTACACAGTTTGGTATTGGCAAGATGCAGGTTAATAAACCTGCCCATCTGAAGTGACTCTCAGATGTTGTAATAATACTGAAAGAAAGCTGGGAAACCAAAGACAGATGACCTAAAGGTGCTGAATTAATTAACATATACAATAAGTGTGTACTGATACCACACATGCCCCATTAAATCATTGCCTTTAAAGCTGAAAATAACCCTAAACGCATAACTAACATTAACTAACTAACATTAACACTACCCTGAAAACATAGTCACTGCCACTGAGGCGAAAATGAGCTGCTCAGTGGCCAATAGATCAGACTGCAGTTCTACTGGATAGCTTCCACATGCGTGCTGTTGCAACATAAGAACTGGTTTACTAAATTTTGCATGTGGGTAAAAAGTTTCTGCCTCTTCCTAGTATGTATCTCAACCACCTCTCTGTATTTTTAACATTGAGCTGTTGTATTATGGCTTCCTGTGCTCCCCTTACACTTGCAGAAGTTTATTGAGATAATGTGACACTGCAGCTTTTTCCTTCCTCATGGGCTGTTGAGTGAGACCACAGATAAGCATGTCTGCCCTACAGGGACAGCAGATCGATTTAGTTTTGCATGCATGTTTTACTCTAAATACTACAGATGTGTTGATATGTAGGATGAACTCTACAGGGAAGCCCAGGATAGATCACATGCAAAGTTACCTTCTTCTGCTTCATTGTGCAAATTCACACAAAAAGCAAACATTTTTTAACATTGCTAATATTCCCTATGGTATGATCTACATTACTCTCTAAGCTGCACACAAGTCCATTTATCCATGTATCCGTTTGGGAATAGAGCCTATCTGCACTGGGTAAATAAAGGCCAAGGAAACAGCCTGGACGTGTCACAAGGCTAAAAATAAAATAACATTTCCAATTAAACTTAAATGAAGTGACCTGAACTTAATCAAATCAGACCAAACAGTTGTGCCATTGTCAGCCTCACATCATATATATCATCACAACTGGAGGTTTATCAGCTTCGACTATTACTCTGTTTTTATTTTGTTACACTTGTGCACACAATCTTGTATGCACAACTTGCACAGGTTTTGGGACCTTGAGAGCTCCACGGCTTTTGATTATTTTTGATACTTGAAGTGCATTAAGCTGGCAATATGTTTGTTCTTTTACTAAAGTAGAATATTTAATGCTGGATTTTTACTCGCAACAGAGTATTTGTACTGTATATTGTTGTATTCATTACTTAAATAACGGTTCTGAATACTTTTTCCACAACCGGTTATTAAAACATAGCTATTTGAGAGGATGACAAACCGAAGGAAGAGAAAGACAACTTGATGACAAGTAACCTAAAGGAGAATACTGGGTTATGTACAACATTCAACAACACAATGCCGTATACACTCAGTTTATTAGGTCTCATAGCTAAGACTAAGTCATTCTAACATAACAGTGCTGCAATAAATCCTCCTTCATGAAGGTGATAATGTTCAGTCTGTGTTGAAACTGTTTCAGAGAGACATTAAATCAACTATATGATCATTTGGGAAGATGTGATTATGTGCTATTCCTTCATTGACAGGTGTTTCTAATATTTGGTTATCAGTGAGAATAGACTAAAAACAAAAACATTTCTGTCTTAAGTTGAGATGAAAGCAAAACCTGCTTACCAACACCTGTGTCATCAGCACATGATGAGCTCCCCAGCAGCACCAGGTTGATAAACATCCACATGGAGAAGATGCTAAACTCTATTAAAAAAAACAAAATCAATGATGATTGAATATCATAACTGTTATGGGCAGATTTTGAACAAAATAAAATCTGAACTCACCTCTCATGACTGCCTCACCCTACTAAAGCTCAAAATTAAATTAGAGCTGTCTAAAACTGGCTCACAGTTATATTGTGTTTCTGAAAAGATTTGAGAGATGGGGGGTTGGTTACTCCCTCTATAACAGCACTGACTGACATGGTCTACTGGCTTTTTAATAGGCGGTAACACTGTTTCCTCTACTTCCTCCATTTAGTCATCTATAGATTTCAAGGAAACCCCACTGCAACTCACTGCCATTTGGTGCCAAATAATTTAGATTTGATCATTTTTAGATTGGTTGCTCTCAGGATAGTGTGCAAACCAATCTACTGTGCATTTTGTTTAGAGTAAACAGTCCTATCTTCAAATGATGTCCAATAATGTTTTTATGTGTCATTCATATCAGTATAGTGAAAGGAAACAAAAACCCAGTGAAACTCAAGGAAAAGTTGAAAGCACTACATCTCCACCTGCTGGCAAATGAACATACTGTAACTCCCTTGTAGACTTTCAAATTAATTTTCCTACATTTTACAGTGATCACAGGCATTTTTCAGAACAGGCATTTTGAGATGTCATAGTAGGAAAAAGCACAGGTGTAAGTGATAACACTCACAATGGCTGCATTACATTTGTGTGAGCCATTTCCAGGATCATGGTATTGTGCATGCTTGCTGAGTGGTATTGTTTAGTGGGACACATAATGGAATTCAGCTATTAATGTTAAGACAATAAAGGTCTACACATGGACAGATTACAAGACAAAGGGTCCTTGGGCACAGATATGTGCAATGGAGTGAGAGACCCAGACTGAAAAAGACCCAAAATGATGATATGCATGGTCATTCTGCACTTATTTGTAATCATTTTGCATGCTTTTGTAGTATTTTTGTGACTCATTGTGGTTGTTTTACATAGCTGATTTGTATTATTGTAGTTGTTTTGAGTCTTTTTGCTCCTTTATTATTCATCTATTTGTTGTAGTTTTGCATGTCTTTGTGGTTGTTTTGTCTTTTTCAAGTCATTTATTTCTAACAAAAAAGCTTAGCAGTCAAACCCTTGGCCCAGGGGCCCTCCTAGATGCTTGGGCTCCTGGACCTATGCCCAATGATCCATCCATGGGTCCACAACTTGGAGGATGCAGGGTGCATCACATCTGATACTCTATTTGATTTCTATATAATGTTTGATCACTCAGGTTATGTTAACAGAAGTGATACGGAGTAAATGTGTGATTATTGGAGCCCCTGGATGTCTGAAGCCCCAGGGGACTTTCCCGGCTGGTGATCTGACCTCACCGATACTGATGGAGAGAGCTCTTTCTGTCTTTGTGTTGTTTTATTGGTAACTTCAGTTCTCTAAGAATTGGTGGTATATTACAGCTATTTACTGTACTAGACAGGTTTTTGTATCATAGCATTGTGTTTGTCATTGATATCATTTCTGTATATGGATGTTAGATGCTTTGTGTGTTATTTAGTAGCTACAGCTGTTGCTCATATGGATATAAATAAACTGTAGGTGTAACACTGTCTACCTATGTTCTATAGCCATGCCCAATAAAGTAATATTTTATTTAATTTTTTTAAGTTTCTTGACTATTTCTATTGCTATGGATGTGTTCTGTTTGCTAGCTTCCTCGCTCTCTTTGTCTTCCTGATCATACAGTGATGAGAAGGCTCGGAAACACCCTGCAGAGGTCAGCAGTTAAAAAGTAACTCAAGACATAAACACTGACACTGGTTGGTAATTGGCATCTTTTTCGCCTGTTGAAGTAAAAGTAGTTTCTTACATACTGTAGTAATTTTAGGACCAGCTTCTCTGCAATGTCCACATGGAGAGAAGTTCAGTCATGAACCATGTTCAGTTAACTCTTCTAAACTTTTACATTCCATATCTCTCTGATGCTTCATATTATGTCACTGAATATGTTTATTTAAACTGGAGCAGTGTCAGAAAATTATTTATTTCATTATAAGTCAGTTTGTCAGGTTTAATTTTTCTCAATCTGTTACATTAAATTTCAACAGCTGAATCGTCCTGCCAACCATAAACCACAAGAGCAGTGATAATATTCCTTTTCAACATCCCGTCATCTCTGAGGAGGCAGCACTATGCATTGTGGTTCACATGCTGTTCCACTTTAGCCCAGAACTGTATGAGCTCAGCTTCTTGTCACTCTGAGAGCGTGATGTATTGTCTGCCAAGTTTGTGTTGTAGGGTGTGTTTGTGAGCAGCCTTAGCTGCAAGACAAAGAGACAATCCTGATGCTCCTACAGTATGCTACTGTATATGCTCCCAAAACTAATGTGAACATCTTACAGTCTTCCTCAGAAATAATTGTTTCGAATCTACAGCAAGGATATGCTGAACAAATGTGACTTTAAAAATTAACATGTTTGAAAATCGGATTTTCTTTTGATAAACAGTTTAGCTAAAATGAACTACTGAAACTGTGATATCATACACTAAATGCATGTGAATGAAAAATTCCTCCTTCCACCCGACTCAAAGAAATTATAATTTTTTTTAGTTCAATCAGTCTGAAGCTGTTGTTCCTGTATGTTTATTTTAAACTGTTTTGTTCCTGTCAGGATTTTATTACTCTAAGTGGTAAGCATTTACAGTTTTACCCTTCACATTCAATCTGTTTAAATCTAAAATCAGTGACAAACAAACGACAGCAGGTAAATATTATTTTCTGCATTTGTAGCAGTGTCAACTATTGTTTCATTAGAACTGTACGATAATTAGGAATAAATGAGGAGCACAGGAATGTAGCACAACATCTTTACAGTACCTCCCACTGAGACTGAGACACTCATTATTTAGATGGATCAGTACACTACGTGTCAACAGTTGTGGTTGTTTCACTCTGGATACATTTAGAAATAATCAGAAATGATTAGAAATAATCATTTTTTTATGTTTTCAGTACTTTGTGTTTCTGTAGTGTTTAGTCTTGAAGTTTTTTAACCAAAGCTTGCGTGGACTGTGGCGTCCATACATCACTCTTCAGTGGATGTTTAATACACCAGCCAAACCAACCTCTGCAGAATCAAACAGTAAACTGTATTTGAATTACGTTTTGTTTCCTAGACGTGATTGATATAAAAAAAGAATGAGACACATCAGGAACTAATTATCAAATCATTGTTTCCCGCCTTACAAGTACCTGAAAAGGACTTCTATCCACCAAGGGCTCATAGACATGCTGCTGGTTGCCATGGTTCTGCTGGCACTGGCTGTAGATCGAGGCTCATTTCTTCCTATAGCATTCCTGGTAATTGAGGTCAGATGCTCCTGTGAGTCAAACCTGGACCGGGAGTAACCTGGAAGCATTTATTTTACAGAGATGTTTAGTTAAGCCACTCCAAACGAGCCTCGGTCCAGCTCTGGTGATGAATACGATTGGCGAAAGCACTGGAGGCCGGTTTCTGGCTTCTTCCTTCCCCCGGATCAGGTTACAGATTAGCAGACTTCCTGTCCAGTTGTGGAACAAGCCAGCCCAACTGAAGGAGCAGCAACAGGCATTTATAGACGAGGGCATCATGCACTATGTCAGAGGAGGTTTCTGACAAAGCCATACAGCAGTGGGACCTCAAATATCCCACCAGGTATTATTTGTTAAGCCTGTTAGGTGACGCAGCTGACTGTAGACAGAACTGACCTCTGAAGTCAGCTGGTGGTCCACAATTACTGTAGGCAGTGGTTTAAAGTAACATTTAGTATGTAGCCCAACTGTACTTAAAGCTGCACTAGTCAGTATTTAACATATTAACAATGGATTAAATGACCATGGCCCTGTTCAGACCTGGCATTAACATGCATCCTGGGAAATCTGAACACAGCTCTAAGAGCGTGTTCACACCTGGCATTAACATGCGTACACAAATGACTCCTCAGTGATTGGATCTGACCGCCCCCCATCCAATAAACACGTACATCATTTCCCCTTGCAAATACCAAATGCGTTTTTAATTTTAAACCCTCAGAGGCAGCAGCCAGAAATAACAAGACGAAGAAGATCTGCCATGCAAATACAAAGAGGAAATCGAAACAACACAATTCCTTGGTGTTCCAGACAAACCTAATCATCCAGAATGTTAGATGCACTCACTGCCCGGATTATTTAAACTGCAAAGGAAGCCATTCCATTATTCTGCAAGCTGTTGTTGATCACCTCTGTCTGTTAGTAGCACACACATACCCAGTGAGCCAAGATATACAAATGTACTGTGCTCTATGTCTTTTCGGGCATAATGTACAGATGTATAAATAGTGCAAAACAACATGTATGTATTACTTACTCAATCTGTCCCAGGACACATTCGTGTTCAGACTAGGAAGAGAATGTGGACACGTGTGTCCCAGACCACCTTCGAATATGTGCTGTGTGATTGGATTTGACTCTGTCCTGGAGTGTGCTCACACCTGGCATTAGTACTAGCCACTTGTGTTTGGAATTCCCAGGACACATGTTAACGCCAGGTCTGAACAAGGCCTATGCGTAATGTGACTGACCCTCAGAGAGTTCATTGTTTTGGTAGTCTGCCGATGAAAACTTGGCTGAGGTTCAGCGTACCAGCCATAGCATGTAATTCAAAAGCACTGATCAAGTGATTGTATGCTAAATGCCCAGCGCCAAACAGTAGACAGGCAAATTCAGCTACTAGCTTGTGAGCATAGCATACATTTACCATACCAGTTTTGTTTGTCTGTTACTTTTCATGTTTGCTGAGCTTAATTCACTCATATGCTGTAGATAATCACTGGGTCCACATATTGTACCGTGACTGTAAGTGGTCACAGTGGTCAAACTTTTTACACTACATGCTGCATTTGAGCTCAGTGGGAGGAGCGAGATTTGGACTCATTCATCAGCTGTCAGAGAGCTGGCACAGTTCACTGTAAAAAAAACATGAGTCCCCTTGCTGCGCTGTAGTCACACAAACCACATTTTAAGTGTTCATGGTATAGAGTCCAGCCCTCAAAAGTTAAGGGTGCATTTGTAGCTGATTATCCATCAATGTGACACTGGAACAGAAGTTTCTCTGCTTTTTATCACACTTCAGCTCAATATGGTGCATTGCCAGAGGTACACTTATCAAAATAAACACTGAGGGAGTCCTGGTTGTGCTCCAGGTTCTAGATCCTTTGGAGCGCTCTTTACTAAAACACCCCTTTGTTTCCTGTCCCACCTTCTACACTTCCCCTGGCAGAGCAGAGTGCGAGCAGCCACCTCCTCTTGACACTGGTCGATTCTGCTGCTCTACACCTGGAGCTGCTAGGATCCACAGAGCAGCAGGATATTGCACTCGGCATCAAACTAAACACACAATACGTCCTGCACGAGTAATTTCCACACAGGGCCTATTTGATGTGACAGTTTAAACACTTGAACTCAGAGCTGGCCTGGTCGAGGGAGGAGGCTGGGTGGGCAGTAGAGGGCTTCTCCCTGATTAGGAGCGCTGCTCACCTCTGATTGCTCCGGGTCACTGCAGGTGAGCGCAAGTGGTCGGAAGGAAGTAATTTTCCTTCTGGAGCTGGTTACGTGATTGGGTAAGTAGCTGATCTCTGACACAGACCCAAGTCCTCGAACACATCTAGAGATGAGGCAAAGAGCTGGATGCTGATCAGAGGCCAGACCAGGGCTAAATGAAACCAAACAAAGCTGTAACTATGTGTTCCTGTATTATTTGTCCTGTTGTTCATTGAGCCTACAGGAAGTGATTGAACCTAATTATTTTTATACCAATTTTCACTTCTTTTTCTGTCATTTTTTTTTTTTTTTTACAACTGAGGTTTGAGGAAAGTTGTATAACCTTTATGTATAGTATTTTTGCCTGGCTTATAAACAGTAGCACAGAAATAGTTTATGTGCTATTATATTTTTGAGGAAATTACAATAAAGATGCAAATAATCTAGAGACACTACTTTTAATATTTAGGCTGAAACAGACTCACTATAGTTAGGCTAAAAAGATGTTTACATTTTTCAGTGAACATTAATGAATACATTATGAACACCCCAATAGAAAGAAACTTTGTCTTTAATTGTTTTTGCTCTTCCTTTCACTTTTATAAGGTACAGTATTTTTATTTATTGATTGATTGATTTCTTGTGTTTGAAAAAGATCAAATCAGCAGGTTTATTGCAGTACCACCCACATTAAAAAGAAACCTTATCTTTTCAGCATTGGGGATAGATCTTTACAGTTTTCAGTCCAATAAATACATTCATTTAAAAATAAAAACAAAAGAGCAGCTGCTACAGCTCTGACTGTTATCTGTCTTCTACTGAATGAATGTGCACAATGATAAACTGGGAGCAGTCTTTTATAAAAGATGATGCTTAATTTCACGATGTACTATATAGTGTAAGTCTGTGCAGGTTCTCAGTCATCCAGGTCATAGTAAGCTGAAAAAACTTAGAAAAAATCAAGTGGACTAGGTTTCTAGGTCAAAGATGTTTCACCTCTCATCCAAGAAAACTGATGAAGCCTCTTGGATGAGAGCTTGATTTTTTCTAAGTTTTTTCTACTTAGTGCAAGGTTCAAAACTAAACCTCCTTGCTGTGAGGCAACAGTGCTAACCACTGCACCACCCCACTTGAAAGATGTTAGTAAGCTTTCGGCACAAACCAACCTCAGTGTTGGGTTTGGTATAATCTTGAGACATCTGTATTTCTGGATGTTGTCTCGCTCAGTGTGGTAAAACAAGCTGCAGTTGAGCATACACTTAATTTTACAGCTCTCACTGGCCACTTGAGAGGTTTATAAGGAAAAACATCAACTTTCTTTCCTCCCAACTTTAGTGGAACTGATCAGCTGCTTCCTGGCTGTAAATAAAGAGGCATACTGTAATCCACTTGATAAATATCAAGCAGAATACAGCAATCAGCTGAAAGTAATTTGCATGTCTGTGCTCAAGCCAGCGGCTTGTGATTTTCTCTCCTGTCATCTATCACAGACCACACGCTTGGGCCAAAATACACAATACCCCCAAATTGCTGTCATATGGAGTGCAAGCCCTGAAAAAAGCCCGTCATTTTTCCTTGTCCGTACTTCAAATAAACTTGTATTTGTTAAATAACTGGAGAGGGGTTTTTTTTCTTTCCAGTGCAGCTTTTCAGAGAGCGGGATGGTGTAATGTGCCATTTCCTTTGTTTGTTGAAAGCTTGGCTGCAGGACTGTAATCTAGATGGGTTTGATCCCAGAGTAGATGCAGCCTGTTGAATGTGCTGGATGGTGAGTCTTCAAATGTCAAACTGATTCAGCAACAAGCTCCCATAGGATAACATTCACTGGCTGGAGCCTGGCTCAGTCATTCTTGTTTAATCCATGGATCTTCACATCCTCAGCACTTACCCCCTCTGAAAAATCCTACATTTTCATGCACTCATCAAAAAGAAGGATTTAAGGAAATATTTGGTGTA
>NW_018127917.1:2021317-2044751 GCF_001952655.1 Monopterus albus
AGATTATAAGGCAAATATTGTTTAACACAGTTATTTAACAGTGGTTATTGTCACAGTATCTTTATCATGCAATTCAGATGTCAGAGTTTGTTGCCTCGTTCAACTTTGCACCTGTACTTTGAGCAGCAGAAGCTGGATGTTTCATTTATCCATCACTATTTGGCTATTTATTCAATACATTTAGTGGATTGTAAAATAAATATTACTTTTAACTATGTTTGTCTGTACATTTGGGTAACATAGCTGTTATAGCTTTTTCAACTGTTACTGTACGTCATTAGCCTATTTTTAGCTAACTTTATTTGTTTCTATTACTTTCACCTAGCTTCAGCTGCTTGTTGCTTATTATTTTTGAACTGTTTCAACTGTTTATACATGTGCTTAGCTAACAACTTTTAATAGTAATAGCTGAAACATTTCTTTTAGCTAGCTATTCCAACTTTGTTACTTTCGACACGTATCACATACATATCAACTTTAACTATTTATTAACAATATTTCACTATTTAAAATTTCTGCTTTTAATTAAAATACCATTTCACCTGTTTATTCACAATTTAACGATTTCAACCTATTGCTTTTGACTGTTTCAACTTCAGTTCATGCTAGTTTTCATGCATTCTCATGAGAAACCCGTAGGCCCATGGTATTAACGTGTTACAGCTGACTGGTTGATAGGCAGCTAATGTAAATGTATCAGAGATTAGCATTACAGATTTGACAACCTATAACATGGTTTCTCTTTCTCCTTAACACAAACATAACTACAGATGCATGCCTGCGCTATTGGCTGGGAATGCAGGTTTACACTTACAAATCAGGTAAACCAAAATATTTGCAAGCCTTGTTCTCACACATTCTGGCCTCAGGTCCAACTCTTATCTCAGCTTTTAGCATCTGGCAAAACCCACAGGGACTACGGTGGCAGAATTTCTACAGAAACAAGATAAGGCCTTGGTGTTGCATTTAAGGCTCACTCCACCCTTCTCCAAACATTTTCTTTCAGCCAACATGCCAAGCAGAGCATCAGTCATCCCTGTGCTGTGGCTTTGTGCTGGTTTTCTGTCACATGTAACCACTGAAAGAAAGAGGTATGAATCATGCACATTACAGTTTGTCTGCACCTCGCCCAAAATACAATAATCACAGAAAGGGGATAGAAAAAATCATGAACTGCATGCATTCGTCCCCGACTGAAAACACTGTTCATATTGACTCTCATGTTCACAAAAGCATTCATTTATTTATTCAACAAGGACAGCACAGGTAACCACTGTACACACACACACACAATAAGAAGAGAGGAAGGACTATTGCACCAGATATACAGTAATATAGGGCATCAGGATGGAGTTAATTTGCAGACATTGTCTCTGTTTAGGATTTTAAATTGGAGTTAAACAACAGTGCAAACAAATGGATAAAGTCAATTCTGAACAGAAATTTGGAAAAACTGTGTGCATGTGTCTATGTATTTTATTTTATGGAATACATTCACATACAGTATATATGTAACGGTGTGCACAAACAGATGTGTGACAAGTGTCTCCAATCAAAATGCATTCATTGTTTACATCTTTATTGTTTTTAAGCCTCTGATCTACTTGTTATCATTTTGTTATCTCCAATTTTATTTACCTGATTGTCATGTGTATTAAAACAAGAAGGTTTTTTCCTCCAAGATTACAATCATGTTTTATGTGGCTACTAACTGATGGGATGAGGTTTCATTTCAAAGTGAAGCTCAAGGAAGGTGTTAACTATATGATTTGATTTTAGAAAATAAATATGCATCTTGTGGTTTTGTCAGTCCTGCATGTTGCGCATACACCCACTACAAAGAAATTGATAGTGTTTGATTCACTGCAATGCATCAAATTGTGCTAAATACATCATACAAGCATAAAACAAACTTATATTCAGTTCTGTACTGTACCTCCAGGATCCAATGAATGATCTTGAGAAAAATCATTAATCATGATAGATAGAAGGAAATTCTGAAAAAGATGATGATAATGAGATCACTAGGCCTTAAAACCTCTGAACACCTACAAAATGTCTAATAATGTTTGTGATTAAATTAGCTAATTTAAATTTCGGGGGACATGATATTTTTTAAGAGTTTAATTCTCACAAACTCAGGTAACCTGCATCATCAAACTGATGGTGGTGGGGTTCATGACTGCCATCCCATTCTGGTTGTAAAATCCTGAATGGGCCATAGAATATGTGACATAGAGTCCCATTCACTTTAAACTACTGAAAAGACCACAAAGAAATCTACAAAACCACTTTCTCTCCTGTAAAATCAGCAAAACTAGTCTAAGTTTGGCAGAAAATATTATCTAGTACACCATCACTCAGAATAATTCAGTGACTGAGCAAAAAAGTTCTAGGGCTGTTAATCATGAGAAAAGAGAGTCTGATATTTCAGGATAACAAGATAATTACTGTCTGAGTAAAACTGAAATTTGCCACCACAGCAGTTCATAACTGTTACACTATTCATACAAAATGCTACAATGTCAGTGTCTTGCCCAGGGACACTTCAACATGTGGACTGCAGGCACCAAGATTCAAACCTTCAGCCTCCTGGTTGGGAGACAACTGCTCTACCCACTGCACCGCTGTCGCCTCCCCTATCGGGATTAAGGCATGTTGTTTGAGTGCAGTAGCCTTTTAGTGATTGATTTTTGTGTTGAGATTTTTCTATGGCAGCTGAACTTTATATTATCTTCTAAATCAATCCAAAGAAAATGGACTACAGCAGTGGCCTATGCAACCAGGAACGTTTTGAAGTTTTTAGGCATTAGTTTAACTCATAACCTTGGGAGCTGAAGGTCAGTAAGTTATGTAAGTAAGCATTGTTATATAGTAATGACAAAAGGACCCCACCTTAATGCTGTTTGTTTCCCACCCGTCACCACTGTAAATAAGATTTTGCCCTCATGTGAACCCCTCTGAACCTCCACAGCAAGCGGATGGCACACGTCATACATTGTTGACATATCAGTCATCAAAGTGTCCACTGGGGCTCATTGGATGAGCCTAATAGTTTTAGCATGTGCTACAGTTTTCTTTTTATTGTGTGCTGGTCGCTTATTGTTTGTGGGGATCATAGACAGCTGTGCATAAAGGAAGGGCAGGGTTACAGGACAGAGCCGTCAGACACACGCACAGCGGCTGTGCTGACTTTCACACATCCACAGTGTTGTAGCGGATGTGACAGGTGACCCATCCTCATATATTACTATTGTTAAAAGGTTGTTGTGCATTTTATCTTGCCAGATTTTCAAGGAGGAAATTGAGGCAGGGTACAGGCAGGGGCGGGCTTAGGTACTTTGAAGTTCTTGTTCTTGGCACCAATGGTCTGCACGTTATTAGTAGTTACATTGTTTATTCACTAAAGAAATAGCTGCCAAATAACAACTTTGAAAATTTTAAAATGAAATTATATCAGTAAATAGCGGCTATCTGTAGCTCCAAATATCCTACAGCCATGGACAGACTATAGGACAATGGGCCCCTGGACCCAGACATGTAAAAGGCCCCAACTTTAACAGCTACGCATCCATGTTGTTCATGTTGTAGTTGTTTTGTCTCTTTGTATTCATCTTGCATCTCTTTCTGGTCATTTTGTGTCCGTTTATGGTCATTTTGCATGTTTTTGTGATCATTTTGTGTCGCTTTGTGGTTGTTTTTGCACTTGTTTGTGGTCTTTTCCACTTTTTTGTAGTCTTTTACAGCTCTTTGTGGTCATTCATTCATTCTTAACCTTCATTCCTACTTTCTCACTTGTTCCAGAGCTTTTGCTCAGTTGATATGAAACTATAAATGTTAAAACATTTTCATTATTCAATAATGATAATTTATATGGAATAATGGAAAGTTTGAACATACAGATCTCTGACAGCAGAGTAAACATGTTGTGATGACTACTGATGAAGATGACTGAAATCTGGATACAGCAAAAATCGTTGTCTTTGAAAAGGTCCTGTAGGTATTGACGTAGAAATAAAACCAGCTCTACACTGGTCAGAGACTGGACAAAAATGGTGAAAAAACATGGGTAAAGTGGTTGCACATCACCACTAAAGAGTGACAATAATGAAGATGAAATAACACTCTTCCTTCCTTTGAGTCCTCCTGCATGTTGACCAGCCCACTTCCAGTTGACCCTGCTCCATCTGGTAATTACAGTTAATGCACAGAGCTGCTGGAGTGCATTACACTGACAAAGCAAAGAGACTGAGACATTGTAATTCTGCTATTACAGATGCTTTTTAAGTGATCAATAAAGATTAAAGTGTCATTGATTTCATGGTGGGGAATTTGGTGATTATAGAAATCTACAGCCGTGGCTTCAGTGTGATTTCATCATCGTCGCTCTGAAATCTCTGAATGCCAACTTGCTTAGAAGACAGGCAGCCTTGTTCTCTTCAGTTTACTTTAACATAAAAAACATTAACTGGAGTAAATATGATTACACCATCTAAATGTATATATGTAGCTTTGCCATATGCATGCATAACTTGTAAGATGATTTCCTGAATGTAGGTATTCTATTTATTGTATCATGCACATATGTTAGACAAATATATATCTTGTCTATTTATATATACACTAGCATTACAGATGAAGGTTTTTGTCTCCTGTCCCACATTCTTAAAAAAAAAAATTAATACAGAAGAAAGTATTAGAAATGAATTTACTAAACAACCTAATATGGCCCTTAAATCTTCATATAATGATCTATAAACATAGAATGAACGTGAAGGGACACTCACCCAAAATCACACAATGAACAAACCATTTAATCTTCATGTATGTTCAGTATTAAGAATTTATTAAAATGTACATGTAGTGTAAAAGTCAAATTATTGCATCAAAAAAGTCATCTTTTGTCTAATTCATCAATGAATAAAATCCCCTTTACATATAAAGATTCAATGATTTAGTCAGTGTTGGCTAGATGAACTGACATCATGGACACATGAAGCAAGATGTAACAGTCAAACAATAAAACCTTCTTTGACAATCTATAGGGCATCTAAATTGAGCTAGTTAGCTTCTAGAACAATTATTTTATCTGGTATCACTTTTTCTCTAATAATTATGATTACGATTTACAGTAGCTATTGCTTTCTGTGGTACAGAGCATCAAAAGTGGGTTATTTCAGTTAAAAGAAACAAGATGTGCCACTGAAAAAGCCAACAAATTAGCTTTAGCTAAGGCTGTAACTTAAATTAAAATTCCTGTGAATAAAACCCACCCACTAGATAAAGCACCCAGGTTATAATATTTTAGGAGATGTAGGAATATTTGGCTGGCTATAAATTCTGAGACTAAAACTGTCAACACTGGATGCTAACATAAAGGTAAAGACACAGAAACCATCAGTCAAGGATAATGAGATGTTTAAGGCATAAACTAAAAACCTTGAGTCCAGCTGAGGATTTGTATTACATCCTTATCTCTCTCTACAAACAATGAGAACCTATCATGATGCCTACCTCATCTTAAACCATGAGGATTCCAAATCTGAGCGAAAGGAAAAGTGGATAAGACTGCAAAAATAAAAAGAACTGTTCACTGTAACACCGCTGACTGCAGAGTGGTGGAGGGTTAAGTCATCAGTAAACTAACTCTGGCCTCTGCAAACATCACTTTCAGAGTGTTCATGTTAATTAGTGGGTGTTTTTTAATGAGTTCTTGCCCTAAATACTCTTGTGCATTACAAACAGGAGGGTAAACCCGGGTCTGCTAGTCCAATGGGTAGCATCAGATCCTGCCTTAGTGAACTGGGTGTAAACTTTGAGTTCGAGGCGGGGAGAGGAAACCACAGCGATACTGGGAGCTTGTCTGGGAGAGACACTGGTGCCACTGGTGTGATTCCCAGTTCCACAAAGTTAATGAAGTTGGATTCATTTGAAGCCAGAAACTGAGAAGGAGACAAAATCTTCCTTTCACCGGGAGGGAAACCTGCATACAGAGCCATGGTCCACGGAATTAGATGAATATTTTGCCTGTGATGTTCTACAGAAACTTTTATTGGACGATGCTTTCGCTGATTTTAGGAAACTCTCCGTGTATGAAGTGTATGGTTTATTTTATTCCCACAGACCATCTCTTCTTATATTCCTGCCTCCAATATTTATACTATAGCTGCTAATTAACATAATCTTGCATTTCTGGTAATTTCGATGAAATGAAGGACAACACGGACTCCGGATTACCACCCAAACGCACATTTTTGGCAGTTTATGAATGCAGCTGTAATCACCCAGGGGAGCCTCAAGTACTTAAATGGGTCCATCATGAGAAAGAGACAATCAAGCTCCTTTATGCCTCAAGATCAGCTGCAGTTTCTTCACATTGTCTGTTATGAATAGACCGATCTCCAATTGAGCCTCTTCACTTTGGAGATTTTTCGATTTTCGATTATACAGCTATTGAAATTAGAATGCGCCGCTTTTTTCTCTCTTAGCTTGGTGGCTCGGTTGCCTTTTCTTGATTGACAGATGAAATTGACACTCGGGTTGCCTCTTATCAAGCGAAGCATTTCAATCCACCGCTAATTGCAGATATAGTGCCATCCTTTCTTTTCAGCGCGTTTGATTGCATTGGAATACAGCCTCCTATTGCGCACAAGAGGAATGATCGATCATATATAGTGTTTTTTCTCCTAATTGCATTAAATTTCCTTTTGTTGCCAGGGTTTAAATGCAGGAGAAACTGTTATTCGTTGTTTTGGACCGGATATAGTGTGGGTTGGGGCAGAGATGCGTAATGCGCAGAGCAAACTCCATCTTCTCTCCAAATAGGCAACGCGCAAGACCCGAAAATGGTGAGTCACAAACATCTGGACGAGTTCGGTTTGCAACCTTTTCATTTCTTTGTCTTTCAGTCCGTGTAAGGTTTTGTTTATTCCTCTTTTTACTCTCTTACTAAACTTTTTGCACGCTAGATAGGCTAACCTTCGTAGGGCTGTGAAGGCTTGGCAGAGGTACAGGCTTAATCGGAAGGAGACTAGACTGTACCCTATAGACATTTATGAACAAGGATGGAGAGGGAAGCCACCAAAACTCAGTTCATGCACTTGTGTTTTGCCGACTAGAGTTCACATACTGCAGCATTTTAGGCGGCAGGTTATACAATTTAAATAAAACTTCAGTCTTTGAAATATTGTAGCACATGCTTGGAAGTATGTACAATTAAATTAATGAATATACAGGCTACATTAGGAAATCAAATCTAATTGGTCTATGTTATATAGGAATGGTTCTTGGATCTTCGTACTGGTTAGGACTAACGTATTTCATGGGCTTTTACTCAGTTACTCGACTCATATACATGAAGTTTTAAGAGACGATTAATCAAGACTGTGCTTTTGACGCAGTCTAAGTCGGAGGTGAAGAAGGAGTCCGGTGAGTCCAGTCCGTCGGAGGCCGCCTGTCTCTGCTCTCCTCCCGTGGCCAAGACCCAGTGCGCCAGCTGCGGCATGGAGATCCATGACCGGTACCTGCTGAAGGTGAGAAATGAACAGAGACAGGGGAAAATTATACATGATATGTTCACTCTCAGAAAGAATAAAACGTATCAGCCTCGATTCAAGAGATTTAAGGGCCAACCCCGTCTCTTTCTTTTATCCTTCACTTTTTACTTTACACCACAAATTGAGCTCCAGAAAATAAGCAAAACATTTTAATGTGATAACAATTGTTCTCATGCACTGCAATGCAAATTTCCTTTAGTGACGTTTTCTCCTCGCAGTGCTTTCTTTATTTATTTCATTCCCTTTTTCTTTCTTTGGAAAAATATCTATATAATTTAAACTGCACAGAAAAGGCGTGAAAGGGATTTTTTTTTTTTAGTTTTTACTTCGCTGTCAAACAACTAAGGCTGCTTGCGCGTTGTACTGTCGTTGCGTTGGTTATCCTCATACACTCTTAGTGGTGCATTATAGTGTGTAAGTGTGTGCATTTTTTATCTCCACAGGTCAACAACCTGAACTGGCACTTGGGGTGTTTGGAGTGCTCCGTCTGCAGAGCGTCGCTGCGCCAACACAGCAGCTGCTACGTGAAAAACAAAGAAATCTATTGCAAACTGGATTATTTCAGGTAAGGCCAGTTTTGCTTCGGCACTAAACTAATTGTTTTATATCGTATCTTACAGGCTATTTTTTAGATCAGATGAGAAGTGAATTTAAATGCAGGAGTCAGCCTAATAAGGTTTAACTCGTGAATATAGTAGAAAAATGATATCATTTTAAAATGATCGTTTCTTTTTCTTGTAGTTACTAATTATTAATTTAGGCTACAGCTCCAATTCAAACTTGACGCTTTTAGCAAAAATAATCACTTCAGCATTCAAATGTTAATTTCTTTCAGAAGTTTATTTTATCTTGATTCTTTTTTCCCAGTTTCATCGTGGCTATGTTGTTTACTCTGAAAAATAAATTGCAACCTTCCTGAGCATGCAGATTAACCTGTATGGTTTTATAAAGCGGATTCGTTTCAGCTGTAGCCTGTCTGTATTTCTAATGTCTGAAAGATGCACGATTATAAAAAACAAAACAGCGACAATTCAGACAATTGAAAAAGATGACTGGAGTGTTTTTGTAAATATTCCTGTTCCATATAGCATTAGGCTATACCTTTGTCAGTGCAACCCAGAATACTGATAATAATGATGTTTTTGAGTTTTGTAAAATCTCATTGAATCTACCAAATTCTTGTAGGTGAGGCCTTATGAATTAATGCTTTTGATACAATATTTGAAGAGCACCTTTTCTGTTATTTTAATATTAATACAAATCCCTGCATGTCATTAAAAAGTGCAATAAATAATACCATTAAGTATTTTTTGGGGAAACCATCATTGCTTCTACACATAGGCCTATTTTTTTGTTCCTCATAAAAATGGAACGTGATTTTTCTAAATATTTCAGACTTACATTTGGCTTCAAATTGTAAAACACTTGACCTTTACACGGTAAAAGAAAAGGTGGGTCAGTGACTGATGGCTTACAGTAAATACAGTTTTGTCCAGATGATAAATTAATGAGTATAATTTGGTTTATTTTTCTTTGTGTTTTTTTTTCACCTACTTGATCTCTGCTCTCCAAGATCAACTTTGGACTCAAGTATAACATGACTTGTCAGCCTAGATTAGAGAATCATGATTTCCTCAGTGCAAAATATTTTTAGCACAATGGGACATTTTGGTTTTTAGTCTACATGGACTTATCACAGCAAACCACAAGCAAAAACTATGAGCCAGGTCAGTGAACACAATCCTGCAGTGAAAAGGTGGATTAGCAACTGGGCAGAGTGACTGTGACTGAGCGACTGCGTTTGCACCAGTAAAGTGCCATAACAGCTGCATTATTAGCTCATTTTGAGGCCCTGTCTCTGAACCCTGCATCAAAAATTTGCTTAGAATCTTATTATTTTACTTTATACTGTGATCACATGTTACATATTCCTTAATAAAGTTATCTTCAATCAAATTACTGCAGAGAGAAACGTCCCCTTCATGTTTTCAAAATCACAGTTTAATCACTTTTCCTTGTGTTTGTTTTCAGTTTGACTTACTCACCAAAACACTCTCACTGGGGTCACCTATAGTGTTTAAAAAAACTAAAATCCACAGAATGTCCTCTTCATCATGAACAACTCTCTGAAATCTCATGTTCTTGTTTGTAAGCCCCAAAATTAAAATGGAGCTTTTTCTATCAGTGACCTGGTTTTCCTTCTGAAACAGATCTGATGAGGTAAAGTATCCAGTATTCCACAATAAAAGTATAAAAATGTAAAGATTCCCCCCATTTGTATTCCTTTAATCAGGTCGTGACCCCTCTACTTGATGCAAAGCTTTTTAGACAACCCCTCCAACACTTCCTGCCACAACAGATCGACAGTGACACTCCCCTCCACAGATATTATGCAGCATAGCAGAGCAAACCTTCAAAATATTATGAGAGACCACCAACAACAACCTAAGACAGCAATGCAAGCGTAGCCTCAATGTGCTGTGTAGCTGTGACACCACCAACAACAACCTAAGACAAGCAGCTGGTTATACTGGTTATATTTTTTGCTCTTCTGATTCTACTGGTTTTGCTGTGTTTAAATCAAATGCAAGTGTAGCCTCAATGTGCTGTGTAGCTGTGATATGAATAAATACGATTATTAAATATGTGAAACAAACAAACTGGTGCCTAAAGAAAAGTATGACAATATGGGCAGCAAAGGGGGAAAAATCATTGTATTTAACATGTAGACATATTCAAGCTGAAAAGATAAACACAGTTAATGGTGTGGAGCAATAAAACTCATAGAAATATAGAAAGACTGCGGTAAACAAAGCAGAAGAACAATTTTAGTATGCACTAGTATGCATTCAGGACAAATTTTTATTAGTGCAAGATAAACACAAAGTCACCTCAGTGTAACAGTGCTCTTCCAGTATGGCTTATGTACAGTAACTGATGGTTCATAGACTAAGTTTTTGTCAAAGCTGTCATCATACTTACATTATGGCAAAAAGAGTAAAAGATTTTTTTTCTCATCAACATAATATTAATGCATTAATGCACCTTCAGGTAGTACAACTGTTCCTTTAACAACAGAAGTAACAGAAATGGTCAGAGAATGTATAAAAAGAAAGCTACAGTAAAATAATGAAAATTATAGGAGCCAAAACGTTGCATACCCCTTTATGAAATGTTCTGTAATACCTTGTATGTCCTCCCTAACCTTCTGCAGCCTCTTTGGGTATCCTCGGAGCAGTGGATGTATCTTGTCAGGTGTAATTTTAGCCCATTCTTCATGGCATACTTGTTCCAGGTCTACCGGATTGCTTGGTTATCTCCTACTGTATGTGCAGCCCTCTTCATATTGATCCACAGGTTTTCAATGATATTTAAGTCTGGAGAGTGGGAAGGCCGTGGTAAAACATTCCCCTTATTCTTTTTAAACCATTCCTCAGTTAACTTTGCTTTGTCCTTTGGATCATTGTCTTGTTGTAGGATCCACTTCCTCTTCATTTTAAGCCTTTTGACTGCCGGTAGGAGGCTTTGCTTTCAAATCTTCTGATATTAGGCTGCATTCATTCTTTCTTCCACTTTATGCAGCACTCTAGTGCCCGTTGCAGACCTACACCCCCCCCCAACAAATCATCAGCCTCCAACATGCTTGACTGTGAAAATCGTGCTCCTCTCCTCGTAGGCAGAGTGGTTTTTCTGACCACACATACCTCTGTGAATTATGGACAAATATTTCAACTTTGCTCTTATCAGACCACATAGTCTTGCTCCTTAGCACACTCCAAGCATGCTGCCTTATGGGTAGACGTAACCACTGGCTTCCTGTGTGCTTTTCTCCCAGACTACACTTCTCTCTATGGACTTTGTCAGGTCCCCTGCTGTTTGTTTTGGATTCTTGCGTAGCTCTTGAGCAAAATTCCTAGCACTTCTTTCAGTTACAGTGTCATTGAAAACCTGTGGACCGATATGAAGAGGGCTGCACATACAGTAGCAGACAACCAAGCAATCTGGTTGACTTGGATCAAGTATGCCATAAAGAATGGGCTAAAATTATTCCTGAAAAGATGCAAATGCTGCTGAGAGGATATCCAAAGAGGCTGGAGAAGGTTAGGGAGGACATATAAAGTGTTAGAGAACATTTTGTAAAGAGGGATGGAAAGTTATGCACTAATACAATTGTCATTATTTTACTAAACTATCTTTTTATTCACTCCCTGACCATTTTTGTCCTGTCTGTTGATGAAGGAACATTTGTACTAGAAAAAAAAACTTAGTTTACTCGTTTTGCCATTTCAAAGTAAGGGGGTACAAACTTTTGCAATCAACTGTATTTAATGTGATTTTAAGATGAACTCTCAAGATTAAAAACAAATACTGGATAGGGTTTGGTTGGCAGATACTCAGTTTTAAGAATCAGCTGACCTTCACCTTCCTGTGTCTGTCTTCCTCACAGTAGGTTTGGCACTAAGTGCGCCCAGTGTGGCCGACAGGTGTATGCCAGTGACTGGGTGCGGCGAGCCCGGGGCAGCGTGTACCACCTGGCCTGTTTTGCCTGTTTCTCCTGTAAAAGACAGCTGTCCACCGGGGAGGAGTTCGGCCTGGTGGAGGGCAGGGTGCTCTGCCGCAGCCACTACGACATCATGCTGGACAACCTCCGCAGGGCTGCTGAGAATGGTAACTGACATTATCAAGGATTTAGCTGAGGATGGTCACCAATGGGCAGAACGTAGCCGTGAACCTTTTAGGGGTCTGTGTTGAACCTCACTGTACTTGTCATTTTCATTTTCCCATGTAGGCACCCAGAAACACACCACTACTCTACAGCTCAAATGATTAGTTGATTAATCATCTGCTGACTGACAGAAAATCTGTTGTCAGCAATTTTTTCACTGATCAATCATTTACGTGATTAATTAAGTATGGAATGTGTTCACAGTTTACTCAGATGTGAATATTTGCTAGTTTATGTAAAATAAACTGAACATATTTGTGTTTTTTCAATATTGGTGCAAACAACCAAACCAATCAGTGACGTGTTGAACCTTCTGGCATTTTATATATGAAACAATAAGTGTACTGTTAAAGGCAATAGCTGCAGTTTAGCAGTTCATATATAAAGGAATAACATGGCCTTGTCCAGGGGTTTTTGTGTTAATAAGTCAAAAGAAATTTGATAAAACAAAACTCTACAGCAAATTAGTTCGTATTAACTAAAATAGTCAAGGACTTTGACACAGGGTCCCACATGTTTCACTGCAAGATGGAGAATCTGATGTAGTTCATGTTCTGCATTTACTTTCCCAGCAAGTTTATAATCAGTTATATTATTGAAATCCAAATGTTGTAGAGTTATAACAAGATTGGCCTTCACACTATGATATGATGACTGGATTGATTTGTGGGTGAAGTGACTTGAGAAAACCCGTTGTGATTGTGTCCAGGTACAGGACTGACTCTGGAAGGAGCGTTGCCCTTGGATCAGGACTGCCAACCAAAACCAGCCAAGAGGGCGCGGACATCGTTCACTGCTGAGCAACTGCAGGTACATTCTGCTCTGATGTGCGTTTGTGTGTTTTCACCTCACTGATGTATGTAAAAGTAACAATATCATACAGTAAAAATACTTCATTACAAGTAAAAGTCCTGCACATAAGTATAAACAGAAAAATGTACTTAAAGTATTAAAAGTACTCAATACACAGAGTATAAGTATTTATATATCTATATATATCTTTTTTATGGGACTACAAACAATTAATAAAATGAATTATTTTTATTGTGGATTAATCTGTTGGTTATTTTCTTGATCGGGCAAAACGGTGAGAAATGTTAATAATAATGACCCAGAGTCTCATTTTGTCCAATCAGAACTCTAAACCACAAATGGTTTGAGTTTATTGTTATTTAAGTCTAGGTAAAGCAGCAAAAGCTGAAACCACATGTTTGGCATTATTGTATAAATGCAGTTAGTTACTTGCTGTGTTAGATATAGTTTATTACATCTGTCCTCATAGGTGATGCAGACACAGTTTGCTCAGGACAACAACCCTGATGCTCAGACTTTACAGAAACTGGCAGAAATGACAGGACTGAGCAGACGAGTCATACAGGTGGGCCACTGTTTACATTTACACTGTTTCATACCACAGGGGATGTGAGATAAATCTCAGGCCTGTGAGATCATTAAGGATTATTATGATTTTTTTAATTTTCATGTAAAATACATGATGTTTTTTTTTCCTTTGCAAGCCTCTGGAAACTGTGCAAATGAAACAATTTGAAAAGGGAAATTTATTCTTTGGTTCAACTGATCACAGTCTGTAGATACACTAACTTGTGATAAGGGGCTTTGTTTTAATGGGTCATAAGGAAAAAAAGTCAAAGACAATACTACTCCACTGATCTACTATACACTAATCTAGGATGGATTCTGGGGACTGGAGGAACTGATGAAACTGCCATAGTCAGTCGGGGTCAACAGGGGCCTAACACCGGCTTTGTGCCCCAGGGACCCCAGGACATTAATTTGGCCATAGATAAAGAAACAAATGAGCAAATGGAGTCGAGAGAGCGGAGCAACAGTTCAGACCTTGACCCTGATTTCCACAGGGCTGTTGTAGGCTACACTTCTCCTTTGCTTGCTGTATCTTCACAATACCTGTAATATTTCCCAGGTTTGGTTTCAGAACTGTCGCGCACGACACAAAAAGCAGCCCCCTCAGAGCAGCTTCTCTCAGAGTGCGCCACTGTCCAGGATGCCCCCATCACTGCCAGAAGATATCCACTATTCACCGTTCAGTGGCCCAGACCGACCACATCTACTGGCCCTGCACGGATACCTGGACAGTGAGTGTCAGCTCCTTATGGTAGTGCCACGGTGGGAGTGACACACATGAAAATTATGCTTTCAAAAAAGCAGAATAACATGCACAACCTCAGTGGTTTCACGTAGAGTATATTTAATAATTAATCTGACAAGATTTTAACTCCAGAAATTTTTTTTTGTTACATCCTCCAGTATGTACATTTACTCAAATGCTGCTCTAGAAATTTGAGCTACTTCTGTTTCATGCTGCTTTATTCTTCTACTCAACTACATTTAGTACAAGAAGTGTTGTACAGTTTACTCATTTACATACATTTATCTAACTGCTATATCTTAGTTATTTTAATAGCAAATGTTCAACATATTATAATATGCAAATGTGCAGGGTGGTGCAAATGATTCTCATTGGTATTCCTTGTTCACACAACAAATTGACTTTGTATGTAATCGCAGGCTGTTTTAAAAGTTTCTAAGGATAGAGGCTGTTGTATATTGTACAGACTGAAAACCACTTTGAGGGAATTGTTTTATTTTGGTTTATTTATTTATATTTTATTTGAACTTTATAATAGAAGAACTTACAAAGGACACTGTGACAAGTTTGACTCACTGTTTTACTCTAGTTTTAGAAATGTGTAATCTGGGTATATTGTGACTTTCTTTTCTTATATTGGATCATTTTTGCAGACTAAAATCTCTGTGGCTTAACTGTGTGGATGCTTCAGGAGGTTTTATCCTTCATCCCTAACATTTTCTTTTCCTAAATTACAATAAGATGCTCAGAGTGCTTCCCAGGCTCATGTTGTTTCTCTTCTCGTCTTTGTGCAGCTCATCCTTTCTCCGTCCTCGCTGCTCCGAGCCACTTGACCCATTCGTCCATCTCTTTACCACAGCTTCCCATCAGCCGCTGACCTCCTGCTTCAACCTTTCCTTTGTCACTACTCTGATGAAGATGCGATGACAAAAATCCTTTGGGACATACTGCCAGTATTTGGCTCTGTTTGGGAGTCTAATCCTCAAGCAGCAGGACCTCGACAGTCTGTTTTAAATCAGTCGGATTCTTCGTTGTGAGACTGCAGAGCTGTGGCAGTGGGAGACACATGGGAGTTTTTTAAAACCTTTTTGTTTTTATGATGCCGAGAAGAAGACCACTTTTATTTCATTTTTCTTTTTGACGGGAACAAAACAATGCATCAGGTCAGGATTTGATTTCCCTTTTTTGTACCCACTCACAAACTATTTTAAATTTATTGCTGCAATATGAGCTTGCAAAAAAATTAAAAAACAAGTGTTGTAGCAGTATTACAGTAAAACCTCAGCCTTTTTATTATTTTGTATTGGTGATGAGCACATTGGCAACTTCACTGTTGTTTGCTGTTGTATTGTTGTCAGAAAATGGAAACTTATTTATTCAGAACAAAACTTCACTTTGAAAAGCACTTTTAAATGTGTCTTGAAATAGAATAATTCAGTGATTGTACATTGTAAATACTGCTACGATTTAATAAAATGTATCAGATCTGTTATGAAAACATTAGTCTTTGAATAATTGAGGATCAAGCTGATTTACTCCGGCAGAGAAAGCGTGTGAGTGTGTGTGACTATAAATGTCATGGCAAAAAGAAGAGAAAATGTGACTACATCTCCAGTGGAAGCATTTTATATCAGGACAGTATTTTCACACCAAGAGCTGCAAAAACCTAAAGGTCACCTGTCAGATGCCAAGTGCCTGCAGTAACATGTTACTCGCAGCAATATCCTGCCACAACTCTACATATCATCTCCACCTTACATGCTGTATGCAGTCCTACTGTGAAAATGGTTATAGACATTTTGACTCAGTGCTGCAATTGATCTGGCAGTTTGTTGGTTTTTATGAGGCCTTTTTACACAGATTATCTACAGTTGTTGGAGTGACTGACAGCACCTAAGCTGCTGTGATGTGACGAATGAACGGGATACTTTGAGGTAAAGGATGTCTGTGAGGGCTGAAACTAAAACCAGACTGACGCGTTACTTTTGAGAGTGATACCCGAGTTGAGAAAAATCAGATAATACCTGATGATATTACACTTTTTTGTTTGTTTGCATAAACATTAACTTTTTTTATTTGTGAACAAGAAATGAATTCAACATAACATTTTATAGTTAAAAAACTGTTGTGTCAGTGGTCTCTAGTGCACATGTGGGCACTTAAAGCATGGGATCCACACTGGCAGGACACAAATACATCACCTAAAACATGCAATTTTGGGTACATGATTTAGAAACAGCACTAAATGACTTTGCTGAAACTAGAGCGGGAGTGGTTAAACACAAAGGACTGGATCTGTGGAACATGAATTAAAAAAATCATTCATTTAAATTTCCATTGCTTATCTTGTTTTTCAGCTTTTACACACTGTTCTTCATTTTCAATTCCAGCTGACACTGGGCGAGACACTATCCACCCTGGACAGGTCACCAGTCTATCACAGGGCCGATACTTAGAGACAAACAACCACATACACTCACACTGACTCCTACAGGCAATTTAGAGTCACCAGTCAGCCAAAGCTACATACAGTATCATTGGACTGTGGGAGGAAGCCGGAGTACCCAGAGAGAACCCACGCAGGCACAGGGAGAACATGCAAACTCCGCTTTGTCACCCTAATACTGTAATTTCACTACGTTGTTCTCTTCTGTACATACATCTAATGCATGTTTGTCTTTCCTGGGTGAAGGATCCTTCCTTGAACCCAAAACCTTCTTGCTGTAAGGCAACAGTCCTAACCACCGCGCTGCTGTGCCGCCCTACCCCTACGGTGGTGAAACTAGCAACATTATACACTAGTGAGCAGTTTGGTAAGATTGGTGACAGTTGTAAAAGCCCAAATATACATGAAAAGGATGTGTGCTTATAGTACATGTCATGTTTCTCCCCAAATTATCTCACACCAGCTCACTATTTATTTATCCATCCAGCAGCACTTGTATGATGCTCCAGAGGCCCATCAAAACTGGCACCAGTACAGTGAGTTATGCTGTGTTTATAGCCTGTAGTACCATCTTGTATGTATAAACAGTGTAGCTGTTTGGAGTATTTTAGGGAATATATGACTCGGTGCATTATCATGTAATAAATGCTGCCATGCAAGCCGTAGATTAAAGCTTATGCCACACAATGAGTACTACTGCCTTGAAGTTATAATTCTGAACATTATGAAACCCAGTTTTTAACACTATTTATGGCTGGGAGATATAATGCTACCTCTCTAAATAGTAGTTTGTATGGTCGGTGGTGGAGTCCACCATTCCCACCGTGGATTCAAATGTACATTATGTGTAAAAGGAGCCGTTCCTGGTCATTTTAAAGATGAAACCTACTATAAATGCATTTTATTAGTGCTCTTTGAAGGTGTTGTAAGCATGTTTTACCAGCTTCAAATAAAGCCAGGCTCACTGTTTTTCACAGTTTCCAGTCTTCTCCTAAGCTACCTGGCTGCTAGCTGTGCTTTAATATAAATATGAGAATGCTTTCAATCTTCTAATGTAACTCATAGTAAGTGAATAAGCATTATTTTGTTACATGAGGATATTCATTTAATAGATTTATAGGAAGAAATCCCTGATCAATTAAATATTTTGAAAAAAGTTTTTAATTTTTTTACAAAGCAGGTGAACACAAACATCTAAACTGAGTAAAAATCCATCAGTACTGTGTCACAGTTTCTCCTGTTGCTCGTGGAGGAGCAAGAATGCTAGAAACACAACGGTTTCACCCAGAGCTGCCTTTACATGAAAGCAAAACTACAGCAGATAAATACATGCGTACACTAGCTCCTTTTATACTGTACTGGGATTTAATTAAAGGTGCCAAACTGACCGGGTGTGTGTCTGTGTCAACATCACTGTTTGACTTTTAGGTACATTTATGTCTTTGTGCAGGAGTGTATTGTATATCTGTGTGTGAAGGACAGAAATTGGAGAGCACCGCATGTAAGGCATAAGAGGACATTGGTGGAATATTCTTGTTCTCCCCTAAACTTTCCCTTTAAATCTAAATTTCTTCTAATCAATCACTTTCAATCAGTTCACCCCAGAAGAAAACCTGAAAATGATGCTGTTCCTTGTGAAATCTTTGAACAAAAGCTGTCTTCATGCTGGGAGATGATTATCAGGCTGACACAGTTTGGGCCACCTGCCAGCACTACACTGTTAAAACATTTTTCTCCAACATTTCTCCCCCATTAAAGCCCTTCTCAGATATGAGCGCTTAAGGCAGCATTTAGGCATGTCTCTCTCCATGCACAAGCATCCCTGAGCATTTAAGCCGCCCCGTTTTGTCATCCTGTCATGCGTCCGCCTCTGTGATTGGCAGCTTCAAGTGGTTACAGATGAAAGCGGGCCCCCCATGCTAATGAATAGGCCCCTGATTGCAGAGCCGCTCGCTTGCTGAATTACAGCGTCACCCGACTAATGAGCAGATACACTGCAGTGCCCCTCATCTCTGCATATTCACATTTCTCTCCTTCATGCTGATTAGCTCTCCCCTGCACAACAGTCAACAAAACCTCTGGAAGATTGCAATGTGAGCCATCTTCATCAGCACCCTCCTCCTCCTCCTCCCCCTTCTCCTCAAGTTTATTACAGATCCTACCATATGCTGACAGGGTCTTCTAAATTTATTTATTTATTTTTGGCTTCACTTGAGGATATTATTTCACTGAACCAATGATGCTATGCAAAGTATCTGAATATTTGATGAGATAATGTCTCAGTTTTAGCTCTTAAATAAAAGATAAAAGAAAGGTCATTCTAAAGGTTTATTCATATTTTCTTTGAACCTTCCTTCCCCCTGTACGTGTCATATGAATGTTAGATGGCAGTCTACAATTTGTTCAGTCCTGTGCCCGGGATTAAATAAAATAAACAGAACCTCTCATGTATATTAACATTAATAAAACTGAAACTGACAGTTGTCCTCTTTATGGTGCCTTTATGACCTGAGTGAAAGGCAAGGGGCTGGTGTTTAGAGACAGTGGTGTCTCATTTTCTAGCCTTTCATAAAAGCACAACAGCAGAAGTGTGAGCAAGGACTGTGCCTTTATCTGCTCCAAACTGCAAGCATATGCACGTCCAGAAAACTAGCTTGACTTATGCAGAAACTGTTGTGTTTATTTCCAATTCTTCTACGTGGATTATTAATTGCTGGGATTGCTGATTTTTGTTTGTTTGTTTTTGTTTTGTCAGTGCAAGACAGCTTATGGTAACTAACATTTGCTCCTAACTGATGCAGCTAAACTTGTAGTGTTCATTCAAGATGGGACAAAGCTCATAGCACATTCAGACATTAACACCTTCCTACTAAACTCTAGATGTTTGAGTTTAGCTTTTAATTACCTGTAAAGCTTACGTTTGCATCAGAGACTAATACATTTATTCTTTTTTCCAGACTTGTTCTCAACTAAACAGATGTGCCATCCAGCTTCAAAATGCAGGGTGAGGCAAACTGGACCATGACGAATTTACTTTGTGGCTTGGGGTGTTTTGTTTAAATGTGCATATTGCTCAGGCCTACCATTTAACCCAGATTATAAAAGCTCTACATAACTGGATTCAGTATCGAGTTTCTAAACAAAGACAAAACAAAGCAAAATGAATTTATTTCACTCTGGAGCATGGGTTAGTACATTGTGTGCTAGACATTCTGAGAAATAAACAAGGAAACGTTTTTCATGTGTAAATTATAATTCTTACAGTAGCGCACAAGAGCCGTCCCTGGGGGTTAAGGCGCACCGCTTTCACCGCTGCGGCCCAGGTTCGAGTCAGGGCTGTGTCAGGAAGGGTATCCTGCGTAAAACATGTGCCAAATGTCAACATGCGAGTCGTCAGTGTGACGATTCGCTGTGCCGTTCTCCCTAAAAACGGGAAAAGCCGAAAGTCACTTTCTTTACAGTAGCGCACAAGAGCAAGAGAAGAGTGGACAAAAAGCAAGGAAATAGCTGAAACATATGATTCACTTCACCCAGGCTGACAGCCAACCGTGCAGCATGCAAAAATAAACACAGGACTCCACAGCAGGTTCCCAGAATGTGATTATTTTTGGGGGAGGACAGCAGCTTTTGAAATGTCACAGTACTTCATTACAATTTAGAAGAAGCTGGAGCGGAGGCATGTTGGAAGCAGAACTGTCTGCTTGTCTGCTACATGTTAGGAACAGATGGAGGCGCTACAGCACACTAGAAGAAACGGGAATTCTGGGAATTTGACAAACTCAGAAAAAAAATCATATTTGAAGGTGTAGCAATCAAAATATGGAATTGTTGTCTACTGACAGAGAAGCTATAAGACTTTCTAGGACAGGTCTGAACTTATTCATGTACGTATTGGCTAATCATTATTTAACCATTAAAACACTAGACTGCACAGCACAAACCTGCAAGGCAGCTATAAGTAATATTCCCATGATGGTGTGACCCTCATAATATGATTCCTTGACCATGAAAACCTAGCCATACCATTTGGAATCTCATTGATAATTTTATTAGTTTGAAAGTTATTTTAAAAAACTATATTTCAGTAATGGTGGTTTTCTTCCAGAACTATCTCAGTAATTTTTGAATATACAGAAATACAAAATATATCAGTTGACACATTACTGAAAACGAGAAGTTTCAGCTAGAATGTGATTTTAGCTGCAAGTCTTTTGCATTATTTGTTGTCTCAAAATAGCATTTATAGGGACCCTTATAAATTTAAACTAGACAATGTGCAAAAGAAGCTATATGCACTGCCAGCTAAAATAACATTTTCTTTTTATATTAACATCTCATTGTGTCTACAGATTTCCAATACTGAAAGATGCCATGTTGCAGGCTTCCTTCCTGAACTGGCAGAGTAAGTGCAATTCTGAGAGCAGTCCAAAGGTTAGAGTAGATCTCTAATTACAGGGGCCAACATTAACCTGAATGATGGAAGCAAATAACTGTACTTGTAACAGTTTTGCTGCAAAGCACAATTTTCTGGTGAAATTAGACCTTGTGTCGAGTAAAGACTGAATTATTGTTGTATAAGCATAGCAAGCATCAGAGCAAGAAGGCTAACAAACGTAAGAATTTACGTTATACCAATAAATTAACATTAGCCCTTCATTGATGACATGGATACCATAATCATACAGAACGTAGTTGCATACCTTCTTTCTCCTCTACTTCTTTTCTCTTTTTCCTAAATTGGGCACCTGACAGCTTTGACCTTTTTCTCTCCATCACAATTTTTATTTTTTTTTTGCAATGACAATCAGACAGATTTCCCATCCCCCAACACTGTCACTCACGACCAGAAGTCAAGACTAAATCAATTCACCTTGTATTACCTATTTTTATTAGCCATTTCACACAATTTGGAAAAAACAAAAATGTGCAAATTATAGGTCTGTGTTTATAATATTATGAATGAAATGTGCGTTATTTGGAAGAAAATCAAGGTGTCACTGACTTAGTTTAGCCTACTAAGTGGATGTCATAAAAACCATGCACATCACATCAGCAGCACCTCAAGTTCTTTCAAAAACTGGCGAAGTTTGACATGTGAAATTGTCCTGATGCCTAAGCGTTGGTTCAGACTATACACAAACTACATAAATGCAGCTGTAAATGCAAGGCTCACACATGTATTTATGTACACAAGCAGTGGCAGTCCTGCATCTTGGCAAATGTGATACACCTCTCACCCAAAGAGTCACCTGCTCATGGCCTTAATCAGGTCACGTGATTTATCCAGTAGAAACGAAAATTGCTGCCAAAGAGGAATGAATTCTTTTGCTTCTGTTAAACTGTTGCTGGCAAAGGAAAAAGAACAGGCATGTGTTTGCCCTATCATAAAGATGCTGATGATGTTTTATTTTGTTTAGTGTATTTTTATAATGGTAACAGATTTGCCATAACTAACCTCAATGACTATATAACCCCTTATTTGAGCCCATATCCAAGCCTAACTCTAACCTTAACCCTAAAACTGAGTCCTGACCTTGAAACAGCCTTTTAAAGCAGTGAGTAATGACCAAGTGTCCACACATTTCAAAATCATTTTCACTCTCAAGGTCTAAAACTCAACATGGTCCTCACAGAGACATAAGTATTAGAACCCCTGTACACGCCCAGGCACCCGATCCTATCCTTAACCCTTATTGTCATACAATCACACTCAGCTGGTGATCAGTATGACTTAGACTCATGCTTAGCTGAAAGGCAGTTTGCCCATGTGAAAAGCATTGCAATCTAAACAGGCTACAGGGCAAGCCAGTGGGATGAAAGATTTAATCTCCGTGGTCTTCAGTGAATACGGAAGCTCCATCTTCCCAGACGAGATGTCCATTTCCCTTGACACCACTGACAATGCCAGCTCAATTGCCAAGTGAGTGGATTTCACCTTTGGAAACCAAATAAGTGTTATGCCCGGGCCGTTCTCAGCACATCATCAGCTGGCACAGGTTGGAGTGCATTCCAGACAGCGAGGCACACCTGCGCTCAATGATTAGAGTAGTACTTAAGGAAAGTGTTGGTGTGTCGTCACCGCCGCCAGATGATCTCTAGTAATCTTGCTGGTAACGTTGCTTTGAGCCCTTGAAGAGAGCATAGTGCTATGTTTCTGGCTGCTGTGTATGTTAGCTCAAGAGCTAATCTCTTGGTGTCTCTCAGTAAATCTATGATGTCATCAACACGCTAGAGACAGCACACCCCGATGCTGTATTTATCGCTGCAGGCAACTTTAACCAATTTAAAGACTGTACTCCCCAAATATTACCAACATGTGAACATTCCCACTCGGGGCAAGAACACTCTGGATCATGTTTACAGTAACATACGTGGTGCATAGGGCCGCACCCCGCCCCCACCTTGGACGCTCGGACCACATTTTTTTGTTCCTGTATCCAGCTTACAGACAAAGACTGAAACAAACAAACCCTGTCACCAAACAAATTAAACTCTGGACCCCAGAGACTGAAGGCATCCTGCAGGACTGTTTCACCCAGACAGACTGGGATGTGTTTAAAGCTGCAGCCACCTCAGAG
>NW_018127917.1:2045047-2060240 GCF_001952655.1 Monopterus albus
ACATTATTTGATGTGATACTTTAGTTTTATTCTCTGTTCAAAATAAACACTCACTTCAATTCTGATGCTGCAACACATTCCAAAAAAAGTCGGGGTGGCTACATTTCTGGGCCAGTAATGAGGTAAAACAATCAAATGATGATTCCATTTAAAACAGGTGATGTCAACAGGTGACTACATCATGATCTGGTACAAAAGTGGCATCTAGAAAAGGCCGAGCCCTTTAGGGGCAAAGATGGGCCGAGGACCACCAGTTTGCCAGCATACAGTACTGTATGTGTGAGAAAATCATTGAAATGTTTAAAAACTATGCTCCTCAAAGAACGATAGGAAGGGATTTGGATATGTCACAGCTTTAGATGCTAAGACATCCAGAATGAAGCACACAACATCTGAATCAAGTCTGAGCCCTTTGGCTGCTTTAACCCTCTCCATCTCATTCAGGCCAAACTGACATTAACCCTGGCTTTTGTTCTTTCTTTGCCCCACTCTCTCTGCGCAAAAGATTGAGACCTCTTCAGTCTGGAGCTCCTCCATGACTACTCTACTACTTTCAGTTCAAAAAACACATCTTATGACCTTAGCTAGGTGGCAATCGGGGCTTACGTATGGACCATACTTTGACAACTCAGGGTAGAGGAGCTGGAATAACAACAGAATGACTATAGGCAACAGAGTGTCATGGACAGGTTTAATAAAGATGAGAGGTGCCACATTCTTTCCCATTTTCACTGCATTTACAGTATCAGACACAGTGCAAAATCATAGTTAATGCTTTTTTAATGTCATGGATGAAACAGATGTTAACCATTTTGTGTTGTCCTGTTTGTCTCCTCCAGCTGTTCCCTTTGCAGATGACCCCAGTCAGTTACCTCCAAAGGACAGAGGTCAACAGTAGCAGTGGGCGTAGAGAGTGGTAAAGACTGCGGAGAAGATCACCAGGACTCCACTGCCCTCTCTGCAAAACATTTACCACTGCAGGGTTCATAGGAAAGCTGCCTCCATCCTCAAAGATGCCACCCACCCCCAGCACGGACTGTTCGCCTCCCTACCCTCTGGCCGGAGGTTCAGAAGTGTGAAATGCAGGACCTCTAGACTGAAAAACTCTTTCTTTCCCTCCGCCATCAGACCCCTAAACAGCTGAGGAGTTTATTACCAGGAAATATGTCATGTACTGTTTACAATCTCAGTTTGCACATGCATAATTGCACAATGAGTGTTGACTGCTGCACATGCTGCTTCCATGCAGAATACATTCTCTTATTATATTCTTGTATGTTTTTTATTATATTGCTGCATTTGCTGCTTAAAGTGCCTTAGATTTTGTGCGCGTTCAGGGGGTGCTCCCTCTGAGTGCTCTGGCCACGCTACTGCATAGCTTGGCATTTTCTAGTAGGGGGAGGATTATAGGGGTGAACTGGGCCCATCACATGCTGCAACTGTGTTGTAGTCTGCAGACAGATATTGCAGTGATCTGTAAATAATGTAGTATATTTTTGATCCACTAGGTGGGGGCATATTCATGCTACATACTGCTAATGTGAAAATCAGTCTTACACTGACTATAACAGTAACACCTCAGAGATAAAGGTATGAGAAAGCATAACACTGGCAGAGGTTTGTTGAAATTAATTCACAATGTTCCATCTCCTAATGAATGACTGTTTCAAATGTAGCATTGAGAGTTGAGCGTTGTTTGCCTCGCTGTTGGACACAGTGATATACAGTATTATGTAATCCAGCACAATACTCCTGCAGCTATAAGGCAACAATGTAATTTCCCTTTTTCTGGGACTTTGTTGCAGTTGATTGAACCTCATTGTAGACAGCGCTGGTTAGAGTTAAGGTATTTATATTATTGTGTCTGCCCCGTTTAGAAGCTAGATAGATGATTAAATCTGTATTTGGATTATAAGTGACACAAAATAAGCCTTCCACACTGAAGAATCCAGAATATAATCAACCATCTTGCAACCCTGAAATTGCATCTCCATTATTTGCTATTAAAGTCACATGGATTTGATGAGGTGGATTAGCGCAATAGCTTGGAGGGCATCTCTTGATGCCTGCCGTTCTTTTTCATGTTTTTTATGATTGTGTGCGTCAGGCAGGGGTGGGTGGGTGTAGTGAGAGTCATGTAAAGGACTAAACCAGAAAAGTGTTGCTGTGTGATTTGATTCTACAGAGAGAACAATGCTTACCAGAGGAATTTTATAATGTAGTAACTGGGGATGACATATACTGTCATCTGGGGCTTCGAGGTAGTTGATACTAGTTTCTGTCTGTCTAGGTGAATATAAGACAGGTTTTCAGTTCAGCAAGACCTACGCCCTGCATTTTTATGTGTATTTCTCAGGGGTCTTCACTTTCTTTCCATTCTGCCCCTGCATTGTTCCTGTTTCCTCCTGTTTTTCATCCCTCTGAGCTGTCCTCAGGTGAAACTGGCTTCTCACATTGCTCTGAATTCATTGTCTCCACACTTAATGGGATCACTATGGAGACAGCAGGATCCCTGTTTCCAGCCTGTGTGCCGCACCAGTTTGTGCTCCCAAGTTTCACAAAATCAGGTCAGACGAGGACCTCAGGAGGTCCATTGTATCTGTGGCTAAATATAGCTCAGTTTGTGCACTGTATAGGATTGGAGAAAAATATACCTTACTTCACTACATTTGATAGCTATAGTTACTAGTTACTTTGCAGACTGAGACTTTACATTAAAATATATGATCAGTAAAGTGTACTTTTATAGATACAATACATTAAAATTTGTTCCACCTGTACAGCATTAAAGCTGCCTACAAGCTGTGTTTCCAGTAATAATCATTGTGGAAAGTAACTAAGTACATTTACTCAAGTACTGAGGTATTTTATTTGAGTATTTCAATTTTCTTGCAGGCACCTTTTGTACTTTTTACTCCACTACCTTTATTTTAATGCTTTATTTATTTTGCAGATTCAACCTACTAATAATGCAAAATGTAATTAATAAATAAACTGTCATGTATCATATCAGTATATAAAGTAATTAAAATTAGCCCAGCCTTAAACAACTGCCACTTTAGTGACTTAGCTTCAGTGTTAAAGGAGATAAATCAAGTGTCTCAACTTTCGGCTGTTGTTTGCAAACTTGTGATGCTGCAGACAATAAACTGCATTTACACTGTCGACACCATCTAGTTTAGTCATAAGCACCACAGTTATTTTTTCATTCCACAAGGTGTCAAGTTGCATCCTCCTCTTTGTTGCTTTGGGATTGGACACCCACTGTGACTCCACCTCAGCAAACAGAGTTGTGCCTCTGCAGCCAAACTCACCTGTGAAATCTATTCCAGCAACAACAGTCACTCGAAACCTGACCTAGCAGCACAAAACAAGAAGACCTGCTGGAGAACTGAGCTTGATGTAAGTAGTTTAGTTTCATTCTCTTCTTATTTGTAAACATTTAATGTCAATGAATGTGTAAATAAGGTTTTCAATTTCACACATAACAAAACAGATTTAAAGCTGATTAAATGTATCAAAATCTCGTAGCTCTGTCATGTGGTTCTGTATACTTTAAAAAATAAATTACTGACAAGAACAAAACCATAATGTTCAGCATTTAGCCCTTTTATTTTAACTATCATCACCACTAACAAATAATCTCACCACAAGGTTCATTTAGTAACAGTCCAGACAGTTGGATGGTTTACTGAATGAGCCCAGTCTTCACAGGGTATGTTGTATTATAGGGAGACCCAAAACTAGACATAAAACCACTAACATATGCAAAACAACAACACAGAAGTAAAAGGACCACAAAAAGGTGTAAAATGACTAAAGACAGGGACAAAATGTCTTTTTTAGCTATTTGAGGCATTTTTGTCCATATTGGCTCATTCTTGATTGCTGTTTCCACAATCAAGCATTAACTTTCAATCTTAATCAGTCAAATACATGATTTTTTATTGCTCAATGATACAAAAACACTGATAAAATTAACATTCATCTAATTCTTCTGCAGTGGACACCATGGCGTCAACCTTCTCTGTGCGCAGCCACTCTGTACGCCAGCCTTCCTTTTCCAGCATGTCTGTGAGGGACAGTGGACGCAGCATGCGCTCCAAGGCTCCTGTCTCTGCTCTGTCCATGGTCAGCACCTTCCCTCTGTCTCGTTCTGTCTCAGTGGGCAACGGCCTCAACATGCTGAGCTCCAACTTCTCCTTGAATGGCCTCGGTGTTGGTGCCAGTGAGAAAGAGACCATGCAGGGCCTGAATGACCGGCTGGCCATCTACTTGGACAAGGTGCGCTTGCTGGAGAGGTCCAACACTGAACTGGAGGTGAAGATCAAGCAGCTGATGATAGAGAGGGCTCCAAAAGGACATGACATTGAGGGGATGATGGCCCAGGCACATGCCATTGGGCAGGAGGTCAGTGTCCATTTGTCTGGGACTTTCTTTCAGGAAACAATTGAGTACACCCCAGAATTTGATATGTTGTCAAATACTGTTAATTTGATTTGTACATATTCACATAATTGATGGGCACTACCTAAATCAAGTTGCTAAAGGTGTTCAGATGTTCTAATGGTACTTAATGCATTATCATTTTGGGACCATCTTCTTGCTCCTCTTTTTCTCTTGCCTTTTCACCTGTGCACCTAATATCATGTTGGGATGTGCACAAACTATCTTCAGGCGCAAGAGTTTAAACACAAATTAAGTTTAGGATTGTTTAATCAAGCAGAAATGTATCTCTCATTTTAGTTTGGCAGAAATGTAACCATCCTCTAAGTTGACAACCTTCAAACTTCAAATAGCAAACTGTGATTTGAGCATATTAGTACATTAGATTAAAAAAGTAGCAGTGCAATTGGATTTTGATGTTTTGAGGAAATAAACCAGCATTATTATTATTATCATTATTAAAAGCATATCTGCTGTGCTCCGTGCCTAATGTTAACTGACTGTTTGCCTGTTTAGGTGAGAAAGAAAACACTGGAAAATGCCCGAATCATGCTGGAGATCGATAACGCCAGGCTGGCAGCCGATGACTTCAAGGTCAAGTGAGTGGCACACAGAGGTTCCTTTCTTTAGCTTGCCTGTGAGTGTTCACATGGGAGTGCGAGACTGGAAAGCAATGTGAATAAATGACCTTTCTGTCAGGCTGAGAAATAAGAGCCCCATTCCCACGGTGCTAAGTTACCTGCAGGAGACAAACATTCAGGCCATAAATTAGCACAGGTTCAGCTAGACTGTGCAGGTCAGAGAGACATTCATTTTTGAGGAGTCCACAGTTGATAAGGTGAAGCTGGAGGAAAGACGATAGAGTCCAGATGTCCCTGCTGCTGGTGTTTTTCTGTGTGTGTTGATGATATGTTCTGTGGTCTGATGTGAAGGAGTAATTCACTCAGCTGTGATTTATGGCATTAGCAGCATGTGTGTACCTCACATGCAGATCTTTGTAAGAGTTTGCATGGTATTATTCACAGGTGTGCACCTGGTTTCATACATCCTGTGTTTGTTTGCATGCGTTGCACTATCTGCTGTTTATGATTCTCATGTCTGATCATCAGTGGTGGAAAAGTAAATTTCTTCCAGTACTGTACTTAGGTCCAATTTCAAGGTACTACAAGTACCTGTAGTATCTGCTGAGTGATAGATCCCTCTAGAATCAAATACTTTAGTGGATTAATACATGCAAAGCAACAACTGGGACTGTTTAGTTTAAGTTTTATTAGTTTATGGAAATGTCATTAGATCAAGATTACTTTTGCAAGACAAGCCTGAGAACAAATGGCATTAAGATCATAGCAATAAAATACATTTACTGACACACTCACACACTAATTAAAACAATCACAGATATCATTAGAAATATGTCAGTAAAGCTTTAAAGTCCCTCAGAGGACAATGTCTCTGGGTTGAATCTGTGTAATAAGGTGCATAGTAATGAATAGTTCAGAGATGGTATGAGGGGCAGTGCTGAGTTGGAGAATAGAAGTGCTGTGCATAACTGCTGATGACGTCCTTATTTCTTGATTTAATTCTCCACTGTTTTTCTACAGATGGGAGGCAGAGGCCACCTTGTGCCAGTCAGTGGAGAGGGACTGTCAGGCACTGAAGAGAGCGAAGTCTGACCACGACCAGATCATCGCCACTCTGCGAGGAGACCTGGACAGCCTGAAGGAGGAGCTCTATTTCCTCAAGAAGAATCATGACGAGGTGAGAGCCCCACCAGTGTGAAGGTCACATCAGATATGATCAATGTGTAGTCCTGTTTACCATACAGTTGTAATATATTATATTCCAGTTTACTTTTATGTATATCAACAACACAACCAAAACATGTTAAGATAAACTGGCCTTGTGGTATTTTGTGTTTGTTCAGTCAGTCTGGCCAGAAGGCTGAAGAGTATTCACTGTCTGAAACATGATAAAATGTATGGACACTCCCTCTGTCTTTGTAGGCAGGTGCTTCATGATAGCAAGATAACACCCATGTACACAATGCAGGAGTGTTAGTACATATCCAGCCACAGTGACTATGTGTGTTTAGACAATCGGGCGTGGTGTCCAGGATGTGGAGTGAGCCTCATAAGCCCTGCTCTGCTCCCTGCAGGCTTGACTGAAAACAAAGCTGGAGTTGTTGTTTTTTTTTAATCTTGCATATACTAAGGAGATCAAAACTTGAAGAAGAAGAAAGAATGAGTTAATTAAGAATAATGAGAGTTGACTCCCCATGACAGCTACATCACATGCTTTATGTATGTTACTGATCCCTTGCTGCAGCTCAGAGGGTAAACTGTCTGTGGAAAATCACTGTAACTTTGGAAGATAGTACTGTAAACTTGATTTGTTTGACTCAGGCTGCTTAACTAAGGAACACATTTTGCACAGGACTATGACTGATTTTGTCCTCCATCAGTTACACACATTACACACACTGGAAGCACATTAATGAATCTTCTTATGTCCCATATGAAAGTGGTGAATGATTACAAGAAGAAAGTAGCATTACAGCCACACAGCTGTACTGTGTGCCTCCGCCATCCAGTCAAGTCAAGTTGCCGTTTATATGCATGTTTGTCCAGAATCATGCAGTATATTCTATATAGTGTAGACTTTGAAAGAATTTAATAAAAGATATTAAGTGTATTTAGTTTGAAGAAGTGACCTCAAGGCATTCAGGAAATAATATGTTCTCAAGAATGGGACAGATGTGAGGTCACAGTGGCCTTTGGTCACCAAAATCTGTTGCAGTGAAGCACGCAGTATAGCAGATGCACTACCTCCTCCCTGTTATTCTGAATATTGTCTCTTGCAAAGACTAACCTTACTTTCTAGATAGTAGATACGTTTGACAGTGCCAAAATCTCACCCAGACAGCTCTGCCATAACCAGGTTTTCACGATTTGTTGTCAAGGGTGTGAGGTAGAAGCTAAGCTCTTGCTGCTTGGCCTTTCCCCTCTTTAAATCACTCCAGGAGATGAACTCCCTCAAATCACGTCTGGCCAACGAGCAGGTGAATGTGGAGGTGGATGCAGCTCAGGGTCCTGATCTAGGGGCCATAATAGCTGAGCTGAGGGTCCAGTATGAGGGTATCGCTCGCAAGAACAAGGAGGAGGCCGATGCCTGGTACCTCAAGAAGGTCAGTCAATGTAATCTGTATTTTTCTGGTATTGATACTTGTCTTTTGTTTTTGTTTTTTTCCTGTGGTATTATGAACTACATACTGTACATTATTCTATATATAACTATATATAGAACTACATCCTATATATAATTTTGAATTGTGTGTTTACAGTTAGAAGCAGTGCAGTCAGAAGTCAAAGAAAGCAATGAGGCTTTGCACTGTGCCCAAGCTGAGCTCAGTGAGAGACGACGTTTCCTACAGGCTCTGGAGGTTGAGCTCGACAGTCTTCGCAAACAGGTGCGGTACTGTTTCAATACATGGTGCAGGGGTATGGTCTGTATGTATTGCTTCTAACTGTTGTCAGGTTTATTGCATATGTGACAAAAGCTGTCTTTATGGCTCCTGTCTTTCTTCTCTTCTGCACACTTTAGACCTATCTAGAGAATAACAGCTGCTTTCTTTTTGTCAACAGGGAGCTACTGCTGTGATAAAGTGTACATAGCAGTTTCATTCTGTTCTAATAATTAGTGTGACAAGACATAGTCAAACAAGCAAATGTTTTGTCTGTGACTCTGCTACACGTGAGCGCAAATCAGTGGTGTATAGTGAGTACAATGATAGCTTGCCGATGTTTGCCCGGCCTGACGGCAGGCACACAGTACTGAATGCAGCAATATTATTGCGTTGATAGTCTCTAGTATCTCTGGTTGAGTGGTGAGGGGTTATGAATGAATGGACTCAACAGTTAAATATACAAAGAAATTTTGGATGGTACAAATGTACATCAAATGTGTACTGAATGAGAGTAGTGACAGCCAAAAACATTTCAGTCACATTAGTGTTTACCTTTTTAATGTTGCTAATTCATTTGAAGGGGCTTGTATCAGTCTGAACTTTTCATTCTGGTGTGTAAATAACAAATAAAATAAATCTGATGCATCACTGTTTATATGACTACATAGCTACCGCTGCTCCATCATGTCAGTTATGTGTTGTTTTCAGGTTAGTGTATTGGAAGGAAACCTGGGTGAAACAGGGCACAAGTACTCTGTGGAGATGGACCGTCTTCAGACCACGCTGACCCACCTGGAGGATGAACTGTCTCAGTTACGTTTGGACATGCAACGCAACAAGACTGACTATGAACAGCTGCTGCGCATCAAACAGAACCTGGAGATGGAGATAGCCACGTACAGGAGGCTGCTGGAAGGAGAGGAAATGTAAGTGAAGGCTGGGAAACTACAGCCTTCTCTCATAACTACATACAGTTCTATAGCTACATGTTTAAAATTCTTGTAACAATAAAGATGTAGTACATTACACTTGACAACCTATTGACAGTTTTTCAAGCATTATTAGCTTACAACAGCTTTAAGACCAGTCTTACTTTGTGCTACGTGAGTACATGTAGTTTGTGGCTTTTGTAATCACAAGGCTACATTCCACACTCAGCTGGCGTAGCTAAGCTTAGCAAAAAGACAAAACAGGGGAAAGAATTAATTTGGCACACCTTTATAGCTCACAAATTAAAATGTTATATATTGTTTTTTAATCTGTATAAAAACTAAAGCTGGTGAATTGTGAACATGAATTGTGCTTCAGTTACTCAGATTAAGATTTGATATTTTGATGTCCCACAGGGTGAAAGAAACACCTCCACCTCCTAAAAGTAAGTTCAAGTTATTTTCTTTACTAAGGGTCAAATACACCCAGCTACAATGATGTTTCATGTGATTTTTCACACTGAACGCATGTAGAATATCACAAAACAACTTATTAATGGATCAGCGATGGTTTGTCCTGCCATTTCTGTCCTCCTGCATCACACATCATCACATTTGATGCTGTTAAGAATGGACAACAGGGCAAAGTGGCCCTGGACCTCCAGATGACATTATATTTGCACACAGGATCTGATAAATGTGTGGACTAAAACATCACCAAACAAATGATTGTTCAAACTGATTGGCTTGATGACGCTGAATATATTGTCTCTTGTATTTTTTTGACATAATATTGGTACACACAAGTGTTCTATGTGCAGTTCACCAATTGTACACTGGATTACATTTGAGGGTAATGACTGGTAAAGTTCTGCCCAGCTTCATAACACTTTTCAGTGCTGCTCCAGTAGAAACAAAGATCCATGCCATTCAGTATTTTTTGTGACTAACCCTGGTTAACTCTGTGTTACAGAAGAACCTGAAGTAAGGACCAGGAAGATTGTAAAAGTTGTTACCCAGACCATGATCAATGGAAAGGTTGTAGATGAGTCCAGTGAGGTGGAACAGATTGAGGAGCGCAAGAAATAAGCCAAAGTGTGTGCAGAGATGGAGGAGTAATGATGCTTAGAGCCAAAGTGCCCGCTGGTGAAATTTTTGTTTGGTGAAACGTTTGTTTTACATCTTTCTTAACTGGTGTTTTAATGCCTCAGACTTGCCAAAAAATACTCAAATGCAATGGAAGACTAAACTAAAGCTCAGTCTAAAATTTATTTGTCCTTTCTAGCAACATGATATATTTCTGTATGTATTATATGCATACTAGTCATGGAAAGTGAAGAAATTCATACTGTAGTCATTATCCAGTCATTTTCTGAAATGTTTCAATAATCAGTTTAATAATACAGTAAATGTCAGAAGAAATACCTGTAGATTATGTTATGACTGTGAAATATCATGCAAATTAAAGCTACAGTATGAAACTTAAGGTAGCGTAGCATGAAACCTCAAATCAGTCCACTCTGCCCCACCCAACACTCCCTCTCCCTGCTCCACTGTGCTCTACTATGCTCCAACACGCTCTGCCCAGCTCTTCAGGTATTTGTTGCTGTGACATTACAATAAATGAGAATGCAACAAAACCTCCTGATCAGGCAGAAAGAATTGGAAATCTCTGATTGGTTAGAGAGGTTAGTCCAACTCAAAACTTTCTGCAGGCTAATATCTCTGCACTGCTGCCATTGCTATTCAATGAATTTGGATCACAGGAGGTGTTGACTGCACCTCTCCGCATTAAGACAAGTTGTCTGTGCAGATTCTCAGTCACCCAGGTCATAGTAAGCTGACAAAAAAGTTTGAAAAATCAACTGGACTAGGTTTCTAGGTCGAAGACATTTCACCTCTCATCCAAGAGGCTTCGTCAGTTCTCTTGGATGGGAGGTGAAACGTCTTCGACCTAGAAACCTAGTCCAGTTGATTCTTTCAAATTTTTTTTTTCAGATTAAGACAAGTTTTAAAGCATATTTCTACAACAAAAATATTTGTGAAATGTTACATACTGTAGTTTTAACATACATGTGGCTTGTTTAATTCATACATAAATGTAAAAAAACTGTTTTAAAAAGTCTTTATACTAAGCTGAGCTAACCATGTTTGGTACACAGGCATGAGAGTAGCATCAGTCTTCTCATCTAACTTGGCATGAAGGCAAATAAGAAATTATTTCCTTTAATAATGACTGAAGTGATTTTTGGAAGGTAATTAATTATTTGAAATGTGTCTTCACTGTACAGTATACAAATGCTTCTCACAGAATGTCTTGATCTTACAACAGTACTGTATGTAGCATATATGCATAATAATTTCACTGTAAACATAATAATGTAATGTAGCTTTAGTAAATAAATAAACCAGTGCAATACTGTAGGTGTCCCTGTTGCTTTAGAGAGATTTTATGTCAAACAGAAACTTTGACTGATACTCGAGGAAGAAAAAAAGGAGGGAGAAACGCTGAAACATATGACTGCACTAAAACGGAAGAAACCACTGTGATTCTGAAGTATTGTATCAGATAACAGCCTTTTGTGTGTGTAAGTTTTGTGTTTCAATGTCTTTATGTAGAGAGGCTGGCCCACACGGTTGGCACTGGTTTGCCGGACCTTGTGCTCCCCTATCAGAGTTACTCTACAAACTTTTTTATGAAGGCACTCTAAAACTTATTGTTACACAAAGTCAATCATATGAGAACTAAAACACATAACAGACCAGTGACACAAAAGAGCTACTCAAAAACAATCACAATGAGCACACTTCAGAGATGTAAAACTACCACAAGGAGGCAGAAAACAGCTACAATAAGATGCAAAAGGACAACAAAATGACTACAGAGAGACAGAAAACTACCACAAGGAGGCATAAAATGGCACAAAGAGAGTAAAAGAGATACTTAACTTAAAACAGATAGCTTAACCTGGGTGTCAGGTGTGTGAGACACAGGGGCCTTCTAGATGTAAGTGTGCAGGAATGGGCTCTCTTATAATCTGTCCATGGCTGTAGAATATGGCCCCTGCATGGTGCACAGAACCTACTGCACAGGAATTAAAGTAATGCTACAATAAACACATTTAAGGTTTGAGAAAGTATGAAAGCAGTGAGTAATGGCACAAAAAGAACAAAACAGCTGTGAATAAAAGCTGTTATGCTGTCATTCCAGGTGACTGTGACCAGGTCAGATGTTGGCAACAGAATCAGACTCAGCTTTATTGGCCAGGTGTGTTGGACACACAAGGAATTTGGCTCTGGTACAGCAGCTGTCAATGTGTATGTACATGTCCTTATGTAAGGCAGAAACAAAAAGACCACAGTTAAACAACAAAATAAGAATCATGTCAGCAGTGTATGTTCTTCACCTGAGACCTGGGCATAAGAAGTTTAGATGTCAGCTTGGAGGATTGATGAGTTTTCTTGTGAAACTCTGCCTTCTTTTTTTTGAAACTACTTGAAACTTGATCATCTGTTAGGTTACAAAGCGCTCTGTGTGCGGTGCTGCCATGTGGGGATTTCACCCACTTTGACATTTATACCTGATCACTGAAACGTTATATGTGAGATGTTTCATAGATGGGTGTGTGTTTGTATGGTGAGGTTATACATTAGGTCAGAGTGCCTTATCCAGAACTGTGAATATACTGTGTATGTGTTGCATGTGTTTATTATGTGTGAGCTTTTCTTGATGCTTTAGTAATTGCTCCCTTTCTTCAACTGTATCATCCCCTATCTTGGACTACTGACACCTAGGTTCACAATTTTTAAGTGTGTCTTAAAACAACAGTCAGGTGCCCATATGGCAACTCAAATATAATTTCCTCATGTGCTTTTATGGTATAAATGATGAAGGACCAACTGCACGGTCCTATTTAAAAATGTATTCAAATGTTTAGAAAAAGATCATGTAGAGTTCCACAGTCAAATGAAGTCCTTATATGTGAGTCTTTGTGTTTTCCCTGACAGTGTTTCCCAGTTTAGCTGCAATGAAGGGATAGTATCACAATGCAGGAATTTCACACTATAAAGACATATTTGGAATGTACCTCTAAATGGCCAGTGTGAACTGGATGAATGATTATAGCTAGAAAAAACTATCAATGTTTATGTGAAATGTGTGATTACTGTATGAAGCAGTAAACAACACATTCCCAGAAGTAACTGCTGATGCCTATAGCCTAAAACTGCAGTCTTGCCAGTACTGGATGATATTCTTTTTGTCACCTTGATGAGAAACTAGAAAAAGCATAATTTTTTCTCACTGACCCTTAACTTAGATTGTCCCATGAGGTCAAACATAAGATTTACATGCACACATAGCAGAGAGTATGTGTAAAAAGGAAGGACTTTGACACACTGTTAACTGTCTCCACAGTATTTTTAGATAGAGGACAGCAAAACTAAGATTGCAATATAAACATTTTCTGTCATACTTCTAAGGAAGCAAAGAAGTGACTCAGTATTTGTCACATTTCATCACATTATCTTATATTTTGGATTTGATAAACTAGACAGGAACAGGATGGCCTGTGAATGGTGCCTGCAGGTTCATAGACATCTCTCCCCCGCACTGTTTTGAAGTAATGAACAGTGTCTCCTTGTGGTGAAAAACATACATGAATCCCTGTAGAAAAATTTAAATAAATAGCTTTTATGAAAGATATACCCTACCGTATATTAATCTTTAAAGAATGATCTAATAAACAATGCAATATTTATTTTTATTTATTTGAGAAAGCCTCAGTAATATATCTACTTGTATCTTGTCACTCTAAGGGAAAAATATAAATACTAACCAATAAATTTAGAATATAAAAGAGTTTACAGTATATATTTAGATGTATTCATAGATATGACCCTGCAAACTTTAACATAAATTAATAGTCTATATATTTTGACAAATGCACATTCTGAGCATATATGACACATTCTTTTTGTAATGACCAAATACCAGTAGCTGTTGCCAACCTGTTCATAATGGCCTATCAGATAAGTGCTACATTTACAAAATGACATTTGCAAAGTAATATCCTATATTATTAAACGATTTAACATACAGTACCTACTTCATTCATCACTTCCAAGATGGTGTAATCTATCTGAAATCTTAAGCTTTTCAGTTTTATGCAGTTGTAGCCTCTTTTGTTTAGCCTGCATTTTGATTTTCACTGTGGTTGTAGCAAAAAGAGTGTGCTTAATGTTTACAGACTGTTTGTAATAATGTTTTTGAAATGGTCAAATTGCCATAGCAGTGATTATAATTGTAAAAACAATTAATTACTTCTTCTTCTTTTGGCTGTTCTCGTTAGGGGTCGCCACAGCGAATCATCTGTTTCCACCTAACTCTATCCTCGGCATCCTCTACTCTCACCCCAATTAACTTCATGTCCTCTTTTAGCACATCCATAAATCCCTTCTTTGGCCTTCTTCTTGACCTCTTGCCTGGCAGCTCCATCTCCACCATCCTTCTACCAATATAACCACTATCCCTCCTCTGCACATGTCCAAACCATCTCAATCTGGCCTCTCTGACCTTGTCCCCGACACAGCCGACCTGAGCTGTCCCTCTGATGTCATGATTCGGTTCTGTTTGCTTCCTGTCATGCTTTTATTTTGACATTACTTCCTGTTTTTGTTTCACCACAGTTTTGGACTTTTTACTTTAATCATCACTCACAATAGTTTCACCTGCTCCTCATTAATCACACCTGTTTTTCACCCCGTTATAAGCAGCCTTCCCCCACCAGTAACCTGCCAGAGTGTTCTAGACTCCAGCTCTGACTCTCCAACATTAATCCTTGCCTGACTGTCTAGTTTCTGACCCTGGATTTCTGTTTTTGGCCACCGTGTATTGCCTTGCCCTTCTAACTCGGACTGCTTCTCTGTATATCGGCTTATCGGACTTCCCTTTTGGACAAAGCGTTTTGGATTCCTTGGATGTATGTGTTTGCTGGTTCTAACCATGGACTGTATAGACCTGTAAGTGCATTTCGTGGTTAAACCGTGTCTTGTATCATTTTTTTGTTCGTTGTCAGTTCTCTTATTAAAGTGACTGTTTCTTTACTTATCCTCGTCTGGCTATTTGAGTTCACCCATGACATTATCGGTAGCTTCACGCTCCTAAAGGCTCTATTCCATTATGAAGCCTCGTCCGGTTCTTTCAAACCAGGAACTCAGAGGGACGACTCAGACCACTTGATTATATAAAAATATAACCGTGCTGGTTTATTCAAAGAGGCACAGGCAAGAATTAACACTTCAAGTCCAGAGATCTTCCAACCCCAGGCTGCCCAAGCAGCCCGGAAGCAGAAAA
>NW_018127917.1:2070783-2071558 GCF_001952655.1 Monopterus albus
TTCAGAAGTTGGATTTCCTGCGGGAGCTCTGGCTGTCTGAATCCAGCGCTGTGAGACTTTCTTGTAATCAGACTTTCAGTAAACTTTCTGTTGATTTTAAACAGTCCTCTCCTGTCGTCACTTCTCGTGCTTCCAACAAAAGAATTGGGTTAATTTCTGACAAAAAGTGTAGAATCTAACACTAACACACTAAATAATGATGGTGAATATAGTTACAGCTGTGCCTGCTTAACATCAACATGTTACCATTTTGTTGGCATGCATAATGATAGCATTTAACTCAAAGCATTGCCCTGCCTGAATGCACATGATGTAAATGGGAGATGGGATTTTTTTTTTATCAGTTCCTGGCAAGTACCAAAATGATTCATATTTTGTTGTTTCTTGCTGCCAGAGCCCATCTATATGTTAATTCCACTGCATATGCCTGATACGAATGCCAACATATCAAACCTGAAGCAGGCCACAACAGACTACATAGCAGAGTATAATGTGTACAAGTGTAAGCCTTGTCATAATGGAGGGACTCTCGCTCTGCTGGACAGAAGATGTGTGTGTCTGTGCCCTCACCTGTTTGAAGGCATGGCTTGCCAGAATTACAAGGGTGATAAAGCTAAAAGCCCAAGTAAGCATGAACATGGGTGAAAGGTAAATCAAAATATATTATCCCAGTATACCAACAAGGACAGTGGTGTGTTAATTTGGACAATGTTTTGCAGGTAAAAGACCTGATGTTATTCAGGAAGGTAACTAACTGGTCATGCTGGTCTGCCTT
>NW_018127917.1:2072308-2074195 GCF_001952655.1 Monopterus albus
TGTGGGAAGAAGCCAGAGTACCCGGAGAGAACCAAAGCAGGCACGAGGAGAACATACAAACTCCACACAGAACAGCACCGGGTCGGCCCAGGCTCAAACCCGGAAACTTCCTGCTGTGAGGCAACAACACTATCCACTGCTCCCCTGTGCTGCCCAGCCTGTCAAATATAAAACAGCTTTTCTTCTTTTATCACAATGCTAGCTTCACAACTATAATGACCATTACCTTAGGCAGTTAGCTTCACAACGGCTTACCCTGGACAGGTCACCAGTATATAACAGGGCTGACATAGACAAACCACCAGGACTCACTCCTACGGGCAATTTAGAGTCGCCAATCAACCTAAGCTGCATGTCTTTTGTGTGTGGGAAGAAGCCGGAGCACCCGGAGAGAACCCACACAAGCACAGGGAGAACATACAAACTCCACACAGAAAGGCACAGAGTCAGCCCAGGCTCAAACCCAGAACCTTCCTGCTGTGAGGTGACAATACTATCCACTGCTCCCTGGTGCAATATAAAACATTTTTTTCTTCTTTTATAACGTCCATCGATACCTATATAATAGTCCTACAGAAAATTATTGTCCATTATGTTCACTTAAATAAAGTGATCACAATAGCTGCACCTGCAATGAAGACACCAGCAACCACACCTACAATTACGAGGTTCTGTGAAAAAAAAACCCTCAAACCTCTATTCTGAACCTTAGGAGATGGAGTCTTGGTCACAACACCTGGGCAGGCATAGCAGGTGCAGCTTTGGCAAGCAGAGCTTGGGCAGCTTGATCTTGGGCAGCCTGATCTTGGGCAGCCTGATCTTGGGGAACCGCAGCCGCCGTCTCGGCGCTGGAGTCTGTGCAGGCGGAGGGAGGATGGCCTGTGTGTGGAGGTATGGTGGCCTGAGTCTGAGCAGGATGAGGTAAGATGGCAGCAGATCCTCGGCGATTGGACCTTTGCCTGACCTCGGCAGCATGAGCCACAAACAAGCTATGAAGAATTATAAGAATAAAAGAAAATATAAGTGAGAAGACGGCCTGAGCCGCAGCCGGCGAAGTGTCAGCCGGAGGCGCCTCGGGGCCGGGGCTTTGGATCCTGTGCAAATGAGGCCTTGGCAACAGAGTCTCAGAAGGCTCCTGGTCAAGTATGTCTGTAAAGGTCAGATCAAACAACCTCATTCTTGCTCTGATATTAAGTATATCTGCTAGGAGTTGATCAAAATCCTCCACATTCATTTGCCTTGGTTGAGGCACCCTGTCCTCTGCAACATCCCTAATAGTGTCAAAACTCTGATTAATACCGAAATTCATTGCAACTTCTGAATAAGGTGCAACTGTTTTGTATAATGCTGTGTACCGTTAAATGCTTCTCTGAAACAATAGAAGACTAACCCCATTTAGGTGCATTTAGGTCGCCAGATGCTGACGTCATAATGACGTCGTGCCCTTTGAACTTTAAGTTTTTTTTTTTTGTTGTTTTTTTTATGTCCGCCATTTCATTGTACGTTACTAAGATGTCAATGTTACTGTGTTGCCTCTAAGGCAGAGCAAGGTTAATAATTAAATATGTAAAAAGAAATGATTACGCTAAATTTATTTATTGATTGCGGCCGATTGATGCCGTCACTTCCGGTTTAGCGATTTCCTGTTAGGAAGAAAATGTTATATGAAGAATGGACAGTAAATATTTTGATCTTACTACGACCCTCTTCATTGACTACAGTTTAACTCGGTGTTTAGTCAGAGTATCAACACGCTGCACAAGAACACTAAAGTTACGCTGTCTTAATATAGTCTGATAATTCGTACTCTTAACGTGAACTGAAAATAATAATGTTAGGTGACGGCATCGTTAAGCTTAGTTCTAAAGGCTAAAAACCATTATAAAG
>NW_018127917.1:2085775-2091753 GCF_001952655.1 Monopterus albus
AAATTGAGCCTGTCATGACTGTTAGAAAACCCCAGTTCTTTAACGAGACCATAAAACAGAAGAGAACTGTATAAAATCAGTCGAATTTTAATCACAGTCTGGTCACATGTAAAGCCATACAGCGCTGTGCACAGAGAGCTATTGGCTCTTGGCGAGAGCAGGCCAACCTCTGCCCAGGCCTGCTTGCTGGAATGTGGTAAGATCCAGGTGGTGAGTGTTGTCATTTCAGGCGGTAGCTAATCAATAAATACTGGACAATAGGTTGTCTGTGCTGCAGACCCCCTGTCTGTGTGAGCTAGTACAGGACAAAGCAGACCTTGTGAATATGCTAAATGGGCCAAGTGGTCATCTCAAGTCATAGGCCTCCTGTCTCTGCAAAATACTGTATTACAAAGCAGAACTTGTAATATGCCCAAAGCAGGCCTGTGTGGAGATGCTAATCAAGCCAGCAGGTCTGTGTGAAGATGCAGATTAAGCCAGACATTAGGTCTCCACAAAGTTACAGCAAGCAGTTCCTACTCAGTAAAACTTGACACTCATCAATACAGTTGTTATACCCCAGTTCTTTTACTGGACAGATCTGAGTAAAAAAGGAGTCCGTTAGTGCTGGTTTATTTACAAAAATATATATACAGTTGTGTGAAAAAATTAGGACACCCTTTGAAAGCATGTGAATTTGTAACATTTTTTAATATATGGTTATTTAATCTCAATTTTAACAATATAGAGAGATTAAAGTAATACAACTAAACAATTAAAACTGAAGGAAAGTCTTTTCAAGATCTTCTGTAATGTAATTCTACAAAAATGCCTATACTAACTGAGGAAAAAGATAGCACACCCTCACATGTATGCCCTCTCTAAATTGCTCAAATCACACACAGGTATATCACACCAGGTGCACATAATTAGTAGATCGTTACTCAGCATTTTGAATGAGGCTTGCCCTAGCTAAACCTCAGACATTTAGTTTGGTGTGCTCCTGACTGTTGAAGTGAGAGTGAAAGAGCTGTCAGAGGCCTTCAGAAAAAAACATTGTCGCAGTCAGCTCATACAAGGAGAAGACTGATCAGAGATGCAGCCAAGAGGCCCATGATCACTCTGGATGAACTGCAGAGATCTACAGCTGAGGTGGGAGACTCTGTCCATAGGACAACAATCAGTCGTATACTGCACAAATCTGGCCTTTATGGACGAGTGGCAAGAAGAAAGCCATTTCTTAAAGATATCCATAAAAAGTGTCGTTTAAAGTTTGCCACAAGCCACCTGGGAGACACACCAAACATGTGGAAGAAGGTGCTCTGGTCAGATGAAACCAAAATTGAACTTTTTGGCAACAATGCAAAACGTTATGTTTGGCGTAAAAGCAGCACAGCTCATCACCCTGAACACACCATCCCCACTGTCAAACATGGTGGTGGCAGCATCGTGGTTTGGGCCTGCTTTTCTTCAGCAGGGACAGGGAAGATGGTTAGAATTGATGGGAAGATGGATGGAGCCACATACAGGACCATTCTGGAAGGAAACCTGATGGAGTCTGCAACAGACCTGAGACTGGGACGGAGATTTGTCTTCCAACAAGACAATGATCCAAAACATAAAGCAAAATCTACAATGGAATGGTTCACAAATAAACATATCCAGGTGTTAGAATGGCCAAGTCAAAGTCCAGACCTGAATCCAATCGAGAATCTTTGGAAAGAACTGAAAACTGCTGTTCACAAACACTCTCCATCCAACCTCACTGAGCTCGAGCTGTTTTGCACGGAGGAATGGGCAAAAATTTCAGTCTCTCGATGTGCAAAACTGATAGAGACATACCCCAAGTGACTTACAGCTGTAATCGCAGCAAAAGGTGGCGCTACAAAGTATTAACTTAAGGGGGCTGAATAATTTTGCACGCCCAATTTTTCAGTTTTTTATTTGTTAAAAAAGTTTGAAATATCCAATAAATTTCGTTCCACTTCATGATTGTGTCCCACTTGTTGTTGATTCTTCACACAAAATTACAGTTTTATATCTTTATGTTTGAAGTTGAAGGTCGCAAAGTTCAAGGGGGCCGAATACTTTCGAAAGGCACTGTAATTCATCAAATTTTACTAAAAAAATTGGGGTGCTGGGTTAGAGCGAGTCTCGGCTGTGGTTAAGGTCGGGGTAAAGGTTCAGGTTAGGCAAGTAGCGGTTCAGGGTAAGGTCAGGGTAATGAATGCAAGTCTATGTACGGACCCTGTAAGTGACAATTGCAAGGATGTGTGTGTGTGTATGTGTGTGCGTGTTTGGGCAGGCAGATGAAGTGCTTTGGATGCGCTTCAATGTGTAGAAAAGCGCCACCATCTCAGTCATACCACTTAATCGCTGCCATGGGTTCAAACTCCAAATATACTAGAGCCTACATTTCCCATAAGGCAATGCAAACTTTGGGAGCCTCAGAAGACAACCTTTCACAGACAGAGCAGTACTCCTCATGACTAGCAAACTGAATTTCATGTGTAAAATCTGTGCCATTTTAAGGTTACAGATTATAGATTACACTGATTATATTTATAGGAAGTTGTAAAATATATTGTTTATAATAAAGTTTCACAGGAATACTGGTGTTTTGTGTATATAGCAAAGAAAAACATTTCCTGTGGGATTAGGATACAATCGTACTTATAGACATAACAGACAAAGTAGAATTTCTGTAGTAGAAGCAGAAGTAGCTGTAGTACCAGTCACCTCAAGCTTTGACAAGTGCTATAAAATGTTTACTTACCAGAAGCAGCAGTAGTAGAAACAGTAGAAGTATTACCTGCATGAGTACAACTGTAGCCACCAGGTTGGCCAGAGAGATCTGGACTCCGATGATTAACGGCTTGCTCTGCAGGAATTTGTCTTCCAGCAATTTGAGCGACTGGTTCAGATCCTTGACAGCAGCATCCACCTTCTCCTTCGTCGTACATGACGAGAGGGTAGAGAATCTGATCACAGACACACACTTGGGTAGTACCAGCAGCAGTAGTCAGTGTAGCGGTAGGAGCCGTTCTCACATGACAGCTACAGATAACTTGATTTGTTGTTTTGGATTCACACACCTTCATGTCCATGTTTGGTTTCATTGTAATAACCTTGGTGAATACTTTATTTTTTGTGCCATTACCAGGTCAAAATTTTAATCTTGTGAAAGGACACTGGTGCAGCTGAGACTGATGCGAATGTCATCATATATCAGTAGTACTAGTGGAAGGAGAGTATAAATGATCACATAGATAAAAAAAATCCAGAGCCTCAAAATAAAGAAATGAACTGTCTGAAGCGTTGAAATGTGTGTACCGAAGTAGGTCAGGTGACCTGGGACTCATACCTTAAACAGAAAGACCTTTGTCCCATGCAGTCTCAGGTTCATGTGCTGCCAGGACAGGTATTCATCAACACAAGCTCTCTGCTGCAGGTCGGCCGCATACCAGTGATCTGCCACTGACGAAGAGTATTTCTGAGCCAGATACTGCAGGATCGCGGTGCTGCGACACAGACGGGACGAAGAAAACAAGACACTGACAGTCTTTCACACAAACTCCAGTAGAGAAATCTGAGAGAACAGACTCAGAAATGAGTGGGATGACGCTCTAAAAATCTGATTCTACTCTAACAAATCTGTGCCTGCACACTCTCAAAAGCTGAGTCACAAACTGAGCATCCTTCATGACAGGAACCTTCCTAACCATGCTGATTTTTCCAAACTCCTTGCTGTGCTGTTGCGCTGACACACGCACACACACCAATCAGATGTGATAAGAAACAGAAGTGTTTACTGTCAAGTGTAGGTGTTGCCATGCAAATAGAAAAAAGTTTGTAAAAATACTGTAGCACAAATGGTGCAAAGGTTTGTTCCAACATTAAAATGAGATGAATAAAATTTGATGACAATAAAAAATGTTTTTAATGCTCCCTCCCCTTTTCTTTCTATCTGCAATGAAGTGCTTCTCTTTCCTTTATTTTCTTTCCCAGGCACGTCTGTTACCCTCAATATGTACGTGCAGCCTACCCTCAATATTCCACCATCAGCCGTGAAAATGCAAACTGGCAGCCAAATATTTATGCTCATATAACAAGCTCGAAGCTTGCAGGACATTTAACCCACCACTCCTGAAAAATGTCTTTACAGTGTTACAAAGCCAAATGCAATGGAAAAATAAGACTGGAAATATAACTACACCATTTTATGGAGCTTGAGCTTTTGCAACAGTTTCAAAGTTTGCATTCAAAACATCTGAGCCAAAGCTTTTTGTAAAAGCTCATTCTTGATTACTAATTTAAGGTGGAATGTAAAACATTAAGAAAACTTAGTAAACCATGCACAGATCAGCTCTGCGTGAATTCAGCGTCCTCCCTGTACTGTGTGTGTCTGCTGGGGTGGGATTACCTGAAAGCAGGTTGACATGCTTGAACTCAAAGGGAATCCCAACAACTTTGGGAAACAGGAAGACGGAGCGGTAGGGTGGAGAGAGCAGGTCGAGATAGAGCTCCATCGTGTCCAAATCTCAGGTCTGCAGAGGTTTTGTTTGCACAGTGTTCCCTCTGTCTACAGTCGTCCCCTGCTATGACGGTTACTTTGTCTGCACAGGACTCTGCCTCTCCTTGCTGAGGGGCTCACTGGTTTTACAAGGTAGTGACAGTTCAGACTTAGCAGAACGGGCCTACTGAGCACAGGGGGCCAGAGAAGTGTGAAGGGGGTGGTCTGTGTTTAATTCAAGGGGCTGGTCGATGAGGAAATTGGTTTGTTTGGTATGTACAATGGATAGGGCGGTGATAGGATGGATATATGGGGGTTGTTGGGGACTTGCACTGCTGTGGGTCTGAGTGTCCGGTGTTGGGCTAATGGTACCACGCTCTAAGAAAGGGGGTAGGACTAGATAAGTGTATACTTCTTCCTACTCCCTTTCAAGCATGTACTATTGGAATGTTGTGATGTCTTATGGCGTATTTGTTGAAATGTCTAATCAATTTTGTTTTTCGCAATATCAATTTTCTTAGTTTTACATGCTTGGAAGAAACTTAAATAAAAAATAAAAATAAAAAAAACCTTTTTGTTGGCCAGTCAAGTACAAAAAGCCATAAAACAAGAAAAGAAGTACTTGTAAAATGGTAAAAATTGAACCAAAATGGCTAAAAAGATAAGCAAAACAACTACAAGATAACACAAACTGACTACAAATCACATACTTGCTCAATCTGAGACTCTTGCTCCCAAGACGTGTAGCAGAGTTAGGGAGTTAGTTCCATGTCTACGCCCAGGGCCTAATGTCAGCAGGTTTGACCTTTGGTCTCAGCTTGGCCCAGCATTTTAGAAACACTGCTGAAATGATCAGACTTTTAAATGCTTGAAGAGCCTCTAATAGTGATTATATAGTGATTTAGTGTCACTTTATATTGAGTTCACAGTAGGAATGAGGAACGTGGTTTTTGGATGATGTGAATGCAGATGAGACCAGGGCTCTGAGGGCCAGACCATCTGTTGCAGGAAGTTACTTATGACTCCAGCTGGATGTTTGGGCTCAGTCATGTTGCAGGATGAATTAGGGAGCAGTCAGCTGCCTCCTGACAGTTACTGTGTGACTGATGAGAATCTAAGCATCTAAAGTGCCTCAGTTTGCCCAATACTGTATATGAAGTGATAAAAGAACATTGAAAATATGGACACAGGAAAAGAATTTATTTCACTGTGTGTTTAAAACTTTATTTAAAGACGAGGCCAGTTAACAGCTAATCCGACTGTGGTGGGACTCGCAATGCAGCAGCAGGACCCCAGCTCACTGTGTGATCTATAATAATGTCAGATATTTCTGGATTTGAATATTTCTACCTTACTTCTGCTCTACTAAAGTGGAGGTAAACATTGTCTTCTTTACTCTTCTACTTCTAATTGACAGCTGTAGCTACTTTGCATATCAAGACAAATAACAGATACAGTGCCGATACAGTGCCTTGCGAAAGTATTT
>NW_018127918.1:0-7109 GCF_001952655.1 Monopterus albus
TAAAGTAACAGGCTTCACGATTGATGTGGATGTAGTGAAGGGTTTCGAAATGTTTTCGACCATACTGAAAGGGTGTTTATCTATTTTTTGGCTCATTTCAGATGGAAAAGAGTGGAATATTAGTACTGAAATACAGTATGCAATGCAAGAAAAGACAGGGTGTCGTGCCCCACGCATGGACTGTCGTAAGAACATCTCAGATGTACATTTTAAATGTTCAGTTAGATTTGACAAGTAAAAGGTGTCTGTGCATCTTGATACCTGCAGCATTGAAATGCTTTCATCAGTCCTGTCTCTCTGTAATTCCAATTCCGCACCTTCGACCATCAAGAGGGCTTGAACATCAAGCTCTCCCCATTGAGCGCATTCATGAAGACCCTCCTGTATCAGCCGTGCTGCCTCCTCATTAATGTTCTTACCTTAATAAGACATATTACAGACAGATTTAATATCTAATATCCATAATTCTTTCAGTAACCTGCATGCAGCTGAAGAAACACACTGAAGCTTTCATTTTCTAATAATCTTTGGTACCTATTTCGGTAACATTAGGCATATAGCAACCTTGTTATGTGAAACAGTGTAAAGGAATAAAGTAACGTCATCCTCCATATGTCTGTCAAGATCACAAATTTGTCTGTAATTTGCATTAGTCACAGTAAGTATTTTAGTTCACACTGCAGAACTCAAAAAAAGAAAGACCTGTAAAAATGTGACTGTACCTGGGAAAAGGGCAGCAGTGCCAAGGATGTGTGCAACCAAGCTGCGGATCAGAGCCAGGCGGCAGCGCTGCCACAGAGAAACTCCAGTCCTCTCACTGGCCTCATGTGCTCTGGGACAGTCTCCATGCAAAGGGACTGACACACTGAAATCTTTAGTACCCTGTGGACAGGGACATAACACATACACACACGACTCATTTTATTGTATCCTGATTTACCGACCTCCGGGCTCTACACGGTTATTTAAAGAGGAGTTTTTTTGATGTTTTATCATCCATTATTAAATTTGAGAGTCTTTTACTTTTTGAGGATTTTAATTTTCATGTCGATGACCCTTCCTGTGGGGTGGCGGTAGACTTTTTAGCTCTTATGAAATCTTTTAATTTTAACCAGCATGTTCTTAGTCCTACCCACAAAAAAGGCCATACTTTGGACCTAGTTTTTTCTTTAGGCCTGGATATTGATAACTTAAGTATTGATGATATGCAAATGAGTGATTATTATTGTGTTCGATTCAATTTGTCTCGCTGGAAATGATAAAGCAGGCAAGATCAGCATATTTTTCTCATTTGATTTTATTAAACAAGAAAAAACCTAAAGTTTTGTATGATACAATCCATAATATTGTTTCACCGTTAGTTCCCCAAGTCCCTGTTCACACAGTAGAGGGCTGTAATGTGTTTTTAAACTTTTGCATTGATAAAGTACAATATATTAGGGCCAGCATTAATCCCAGCCTGGTAAGTTTAAATACGACGATACCATATGTAGGTCTCTGGTCATCTTTCACTCCAGTTACACTTCAGGATGTGATTACACTAATGGGCAGGGTTAATCCATCAACTAGCCTTGTTGACATCTTACCTACATCTTTGGTTCTAAGTAAGGCTGACTTGATTGGGCCTTGGATTATGAAACTGTTAAATCTTTCACTTCAGACAGGATCTGTCCCTAGCTATTTTAAGCATGCACTTGTTAATCCTATTCTTAAAAAGTCGACTCTCGACTATTCTGAGCCAAAAAACTATAGGCCAATATCAAAGCTCCCTTTTATGTCAAAAATCTTGGAAAAAGCGGTAGCAGGACAGCTGATTGCTTTTATGGAACAGAATAAATTATTTGACGATTTTCAGTCAGGGTTTCGTAAAATGCATTCTACTGAGACTTACTTAAAGTCTCAAATGACATAATGATGGCTGCAGGCTCTGGTCGTTATACTGTCCTAGTTTTATTAGACTTGACATCTGCCTTTGACACTGTGGACCATGGTATTTTGATAAATCGGCTTCAGTCTGATTTGGGGTTTTCTGGGTCTGTCCTTAAGTGGTTCTCTTCCTATCTTAGTGATCGAACTTTTAATGTGACTATTAATAATGTCATGTCTGGAGTAGGGGTGGCACGATACCACTTTTCCATGTCCGATACCGATACCGATACCCCAATTTTGAGTATCTGCCGATACCGATCCAAAATGATATTTTTCCCCTCTGTTAAACAATTGCTTAGTAACACATTTGTCAAATATTCTACTCTCCTAAAGGAAGAAATACATCGCCCACAACCATGAGTTGTGCAACACTGCTGCTTAATTTTTATTTCAATTCTTCAAACAGAGAACTTTTAGCAGCACTTTTGACTAGTCAGCACAATTCAAACATTCAAGTAAAATTTTAGGTGCACCTTTGTGTAAACGTTTGTTATTCTCTAAATACTTAGGTTTGAAAGAATAATAATTCCAGCATCAAACACTGGATATAACCATAACTTAAATAACAATAACTTAACATTAAATGTAATAGAATCTCCATAATTGGACAGTAAAACACAGTAACCTAGTCTGGTATTGAACTGTAAGACCAGTACGAACATTTGAAACATCAAGTAAAATATTTGAATATTTATTCAAGTTTTTCAGTACCTGCCTGGCCATGAAAACTGTCACAAAAACCAGTGCCTCATGTTTTCACTGTCCTTGTTTAACTTAAGTGTGTAACTTCACTTTAACATGAGGGGCAAATTCTTCTTTAGAAAGATTAGCATTTCAGCCTTCTCAGCTGTCAGGCTGCTCCTCCGTTCATCAATAATAATGGAGGCAGAGCTGAAAAGTCTTTCACTCTCCACACTTGTTGAAGGTGCACAGAGAAATCTAGCGACCATAACTGCCAGGTTGGGCAGCCTAGGTTGGTTGACTTTCCAGTACAGCAGTGGATCGTCTGAACGCTGAATAGTTGGCTCAGTGAGGTAGGTTTGGATTTCAGCGTGAGCATTAGTGTTGGTCAACTGAGAAGCAGGTTCTACAATGCTTTCCCCCAGGATTTCATCAAAAATTGTTCCAAGACTATTCTTCTTGCTTGCAGTCTCCATTCGTAAATGCTTATTTGCTGGCTCTGAGGCTGCTGATTCAGATGAGGTCCCCTCTGCTGGCTCTGAGGCTTCGGTGGTCCTCCTCAACCCTTCTTCTGTCCTCCTTGCCTCTGCCATTAATGCGTTCTTTGCATGTCTTGGGGTCTCTCCATTTGTGAAGTACCTATATAGTTAAAAATACATACATGGGTCCCATGAATGTATTTTTAAATGTCCCATAGTGGATGCTTTGTCCTGTGGAGTCCCACAAGGGTCGGTCTTGGGTCCTCTTTTGTTTTTATTATATATTTTTCCGCTGGGTCAGATTATCCGGTGTTTTAAGAATGTCTCTTATCATCTTTATGCAGATGATCTTCAAATTTACTGTTCTTTTAATGATTCAGAGTTTCATTGTTTAGCGATATTATTAGAGTGCTTGTCTTCCATCAAGAACTGGCCCAACAATAATTATCTTCACATAAATTCTAACAAGACTGAAACTCTTATTATTGCACCTGTTAACAAGTTCACCGTAATTAAACAACACCTTGGTTTGCTGGGCTCCTCCATCCAGTTGAGCCTTAGAAGCCTTGGTGTTGTGTTGGACCAGGCGATGTCTCTTGATTGTCATATAAGACAGTTAGTCAGGAATTGCTTTTATCATTTGAGAAATATCTCTAAATTAAGGAAGATTTTATCTAAGGCGGATCTTGAAATGATTGTTCATGCTTTTATTTCTGCGTGTATTGATTTTTGCAACTCTCTTTTTACTTGTTGTAATAAGTCTACTTTAAATCGACTTCAGATTGTCCAGAATGCTGCTGCGAGGCTCCTGACAGGAACCTCTAGAACAACTCATATCACTCCAGTTTTGTATTCACTTCACTGGTTACCAGTCAAGGCTAGAATTGATTAAAAAATTTTAGCGCTGACATTTAGAGCACTACATGGGCAGGTCCCTCAGTACATTATTGATCTGTTGACCCCATATTCCCCCAAATGTACTCTTCGTTCTTTAAATCAGACCCTCTTGGTGGTCCCTAAAACTCATTTTAAATCTCGGGGGGACCTGTCTTTTCAGGCTGTAGCTCCAAGACTGTGGAATGCCCTGCCCTTGACTTTACGTATGGCCGAATCTGTCGATGACTTTAAAAAACAGCTGAAGCCACATTTATTTAGACAGTTTTTTAATTGATTGGGTTTATTCATTCTTATGAATTGTTTTGTGCTATTTGAGTAGCTTTTAGGTTTTATGTATATTATTTATGTTTATTGTTTTACTATTTTGTTTTGTCTTATTATCTTTTGACTTTGTAAAGCACTTTGTGATTCTGTCTGTGAAAAGTGCTATATAAATAAAACTTACTTACTTACTTACTTACTTACTTACATGCATACTGTATGTACACACACATACAACCATTCACCATTCTACTGCCCTAATTCGGTTATGTTTATATTTTAAATGGGAAAAGGTAACATTATTACATTATCAACTTCTAATATACTGACTCAGAACTACCTCTTTTATGTTGGTGGTTCTGTTGGCTGTAATGTTATCATGTTTATAACACAGTATGATTTTAGTTCAAAAGTCAATTTTCTTGATTCTGCAACTACTTTATAAAAACATCCTACCTGTTCACTTCCATTTCTGAGATGTAAAAGTTCAGATGCAGGTTTCTGCGATCCAGGTATGGCTCGTCCTGTCATTAAAGGAGACGTCTGCAGCAGCACCAAGGATGAAACTGCCATCTCAGAACTGAAGCAGACATTAAAATGGTTAGGACAGTCGCCACATGCGAAACATAAGCATGTTTCTCAAACATCTGAGTTGCAGTGATAGTGGCATTACTCATTCGACAGAACTTGTAGTACACTGGAATTGTTTGCACTTTATTTTAAAATTGAGTAGCACAGTTCACATGCATAAGGCTCACATACCTAAGTGTAGCATGTCCCTGCTGCAGATACAGATTGGCCTTTAGAAGATTGGACTCTACTTTTAGTTCCAAGTTCTCTATTTCACTGCAGCACTGAGATGTGAGATGCTGAAAACTTGAGTGCAACAAGGTGGATGCTCCTTCTAACAGAAGGACCTAAAAACAGAAGAGATGACAGATATTGGCAAGTTGAGACAAACAAATTGTAAAAAACTTGCTCCGTATTTACTGTAAGGTGCCAAGATTAAACAGTTAAATACAAAAATTAGAGTGGGTGGCAAACAACTGAAGTAAATATTCATTGAAAACTCCCTGAGAAGTCTTACTTTAATCCTTTCTGGAGTGAGCTTCTTTTTCACACTATTCAGATCTAGCACTTTCGGCTCTTCTGTGTATAGGCAGGAACTCTCAGTGACCAGGCTTTCCTTTCCATGGTGCTCTGAGTTCACTGAACTTGATATGCTGGCACAAGCTTTTGCTTCAACAGAATCTGAAAGACATTCCCACTTTGTGCATAAAAAACTGATTCATTGTGACTCTTTCAGAAGGAGCTGGTTGTATTTAAAATGAATGTGAATGCTTTAATACACAAATACAGCACAGTACAATGAAAATTATGGATATAAGGGTTAATTTACAGGCAAGTGTACAGTATATGCAAATACCTTCTTGTGATGCAGTCATCAAAACTCAGTGAGACTAAAGATGGTTACTCAAATTCAGAAATACTGTTGAAGGGTAATTTGTTTAAAGTAGCAAAGTATGCTTATCTCAAGAACACATATTCATCTTGGATGGTGAACATCGTTTACAAACCTGGCAAATGAGAGCCATGTACAGTGTTACTGAGTGCCAGGACTAGCTGAATACGAGCCAGGTTGAATCGGAGGCACAATGTGGGGCCATACAACGTGCGCACCTGGGGTGCAAAGTCACAGTTCACCAGTTCGTCCAAAGCCTAACCACAAGCACCACATACACACAAAGTGTATTCACAAAAAACATGTCAAACACATAGCAGAAGCAGCAGCAGCAGCAGCACAGAGACAGGAAACCAGCCAATCAATAAAGCATTCTTTTCCTACTACTAAAAGGATGTGTGTATAAAGTACTTGTATGTATGATGCACTGTATATGATGTGATGTATTTGTGTGCATTTGGCTGATTTGTACTGATGTTTTCAAATGTGTTAGGAAGGCTGACCACAGCATGTTGGAGAGATGAGGTGATTCTGTTCTGTTAAAGAAAAGAAATTTGTATCTGCACCAACTGTGACAGTATGAGTCTTCCTCTTCAGAATAATTATTACATTTATACCTCATTATATCTAAATTTAAATATTGTTTATATGACAGAATAATACTGGTAAAATGTATCTTCTTCAGAAATCTTAAGGAAATACCTCAGCATTTTCAAGGAGAGACTTGTTGCTGTAGAACATCTTCACAGGCTGCACAATAAACACAGTGCTTAATGTCTATTCAGATTATGGCATGTATATACAAAAACAAAATAACAATACTTTCAATACTGTGCAGAGGCAGCACTAGAACAAATATTTCAACAAAAGCACTCAGAAAGTGCATGTACCTCTGCTAAGGCACAACATTAGCTCATGCAAATGGGTCCCTTGTGAAATATGTCTTTTTTATTTTTATTGTTTTTTATGACCATGACCTTTAACCTTTTCAACCAACTCTAATTACTGCTAGGGTTGGTCCTGTCTGTATGCTGATGATCCATCCAGCTGTTTGTCCATAATCCTGCTAACCAACACACATACAGTGCCTTGCGAAAGTATTCGGCCCCCTTGAACTTTGCGACCTTTTGCCACATTTCAGGCTTCAAACATAAAGATATAAAACTGTAATTTGTTGTGAAGAATCAACAACAAGTGGGACACAATCATGAAGTGGAACAAAATTTATTGGATATTTCAAACTTTTTTAACAAATAAAAAACGGAATAATTGGGCGTGCAAAATTATTCAGCCCCCTTAAGTTAATACTTGGTAGCGCCACCTTTTGCTGCGATTACAGCTGTAAGTCGCTTGGGGTATGTCTCTATCAGTTTTGCACATCGAGAGACTGAAATTTTTGC
>NW_018127918.1:8016-55827 GCF_001952655.1 Monopterus albus
GGGGCTGAATAATTTTGCATGCCCAATTTTTCAGTTTTTTATTTGTTAAAAAAGTTTGAAATATCCAATAAATTTCGTTCCACTTCATGATTGTGTCCCACTTGTTGTTGATTCTTCACAAAAAATTACAGTTTTATATCTTTATGTTTGAAGCCTGAAATGTGGCAAAAGGTTGCAAAGTTCAAGGGGGCTGAATACTTTCGCAAGGCACTGTACACGCGGAACTGAAAACATTACCTCCTTGGCGGGGGTAAAAACCACCTTAGCAGACTTCCAAATATAATGTACAGTCTGTCTCCCATAAATGTTCATATTATATTAGAAGTAACAGGTACACATCAGTTCCAGTATTCCACGAAGGATTCAGATTCACATTATTATTAACATGAATTATAAGTAAATGTATATATAAGGTATGTCAACAACAGTGAGCTGCAACACTTTTTAACATTACAAACTAATACATGGTAAGAGAAAAACAGGCAAAGAGGATCCATATGTGGTCATTCATACTTGGAGATTGTCTCTGGCGATATAGTGTCCATAAGGCAAAAGGACCCCAATTCCTTGTGTAAGCTGGACTGCCTCCTTTACAGCTTCCGTAAACAAATACAGTTCAGTAAGGGCACGTATCTGCAGAAAACACCAACCCAGATTAAAAACTCCACCAAAACTGTGAGAGGAAAATTTGCCCACATTCACGTATGGGCAAATGAAAAACCAAATACTGACCTTAATTATTTTGCCCTCCACAGTGCGTTGCACATCTCTGCACATAGTCCCCACAAAATGTAGGTAAAGGGCTAGTATGGGCAGTAGCTGATATTACAAACACAATTTCAATTATTGGTCTTGAGCACTGCACTACAACATGAAGAAAAACAGACTGTATTTATCTGAGTACCGTGATGTAGTAGCCTGTGGTGAAAAGCCATTGGCAGACGAAGTTAAGGCTAGAGACAGTGGTGCCAAGGTGAATCCTGTGAGGTTCCGAGAAAAGGTCAACTCCAGGGAGCAGTTCATCTCCGATGCTGTGGGAGGCATACTGGAGGTCGGCCTGGGGTTGAGCCAAGGAGCAACACAGCACGCACTGTGTGGGTCACAAACACACATATCAGAATTAATGCACATACACACACACAAACACAAGCACAGACAATAATACATATGGTATACACTTATGAAAGTGAAAACATTTAATAAAATACATAGTCAGCAACAAAATTAAACTAGGATGGGAAGGTTGCGACCTTGACCTTTGACCACCGAAATCCTTGATATTGTGTTCATGAAAATGGGCTAGACATACATACAGATATAGGAGCAGAAACATTTTTTCAGTAGGGGGTGCTGCCTGGGATGCGTGCAAGCACATGACCGGTTATGTGCACACGCAAATGTTTAGAATATAATTTATATGTAAATAATGTACATTGCCATACAGAAAATAAAAGTAACAGTACAGTCAAAATTCTGTCTAGTTTTTTGCATTCTACATGCTTCGATGTTTTCTAAAATTATTGCTTAAGCTTTAATCAGTTAGATCTGTATTAACAACATAAACATGATCCTGATTATGATCCACATTCTCATTCACGACATTTAGCTTGCCAGAGCCAAACAAAATTATTAGCATGTAACTAACTCACAGCATGATGAGATGCCTTTGTCATTTACATCTGAAAACCTCAGGCACTCCTCATCCCCAGTTCCCCTCAGCCCAGTAGTTCCAACACAGGTAGAAGGAGTGGCCTGTTGATCCCCAGAGACCCCACTGCTGCTCTCTGTTGCAGTGACTGGTTCTGCTATAGTGCTGTTGCTAATGTTTGCTGTTGTAACTACTTCGGCTTCGGCATTAGCAGTGTTGTTTTCATCAATGTTTTGAGTAATGTTAGTACTTACTTTTTTTTTTTTTGAAATAATAACATTACTTGGGGGAAAAAATCGAATTTTCATTGCTTGCTGTTGTTTACCACTGTTACTGTGGAAAGCTCCCCTGAGGAGAAGTTTCCCCAAAAAATCATTTCCTCAAATATTTAAAACCATTTTCACAAAACCATATTCCCCTGTTTCAAACCACTATGCACCTGCAGCCACCACTAGGTCATGCTGCAGCACTCTCAGCACCCCCTTCCTGCACCTATGGTTACAGACAGAGAACCTGAAATCATAATGCCTGTTGCCACAGCTATTGCTGGCATGGAGGCACAAAAAGATATTTGCTGGGAGTATGACATCTCCTGGAAGTTTTACCTTAAAGAGGTGAGCAGACAGGAGACAGCAGTTGGTTCGCTGGCTTATATCAGAAGTTAAAATATATCTGTAGATAAAAACACATCTCAGGAGCAGGTAAGTTTAAAAGGCAAATAGTTGCAACACACACAAAAATTACATTTAATCTGTAATGAAAATCAAAGAAACTTACTGTGCAATCTTAGCAGTGAGCCCAGCAGCCTGTAAACATCCCCAAACTCCAGCCTGCTTCAGGGGCTGTTGCAGGGAGCCACTCCCAAAGGACACACCATCCCATTTCTCTACAGCACCTGAGCTCTGTAAGGCACAATCTATAGCTTTCCTCCAGTATGAATGTGCTGCCCTGTAGACAAAACACAGACAGGAATTAAATTATTATAAGAATGTAAGGAAAATCACAAAAAACTAAACTTAAAAAATGTTGCTCTATAACTGCAGGTAAATGCATACAACAAAATGCTGTAGGCTTATCTTAACACTTATACATGCACACTCTGGGGATAAAACAAGTTTCTAACCCCATGTTTCCATTGTAGAACTGTAGGTCGCCCATTTCATGCAGTGCCATAACTTTAAGGGAGTCATGACCGTTGGCCTCGAGAGACTCTGAAGAAAAGTTGGACAGAGATGGGAAAGAAAGTAAGACCTCTGAGACCCTAACAACCTGGCACATACTTCATCCTATTCTACTTTAATATTCTTTAGTCTTTCTGAAACACATATTCACATCACATCAACTCAGTGTCCCACCTACTGGCAGCTTGTCAGTTCTTGCCTTGTTTATGTAAAGTGTGCTATAGACATCTTACTAGGTACTTTATAAGTATTTTGTCTTTCTTACTAATGGAGGTGGTGTAGGCAGCAGTGACAGTCGGCATGTGATCAGGGCTGATAGCGAGGCTGTAAAGAGCATTTGGGGTACTGTAGTCTTCCACTGTCAGGTCATGAGGTTCAATGCTCGGAGTGGGCATAACAGCTAGACTGAAGTCCACCAGGCTTGCTGAATGGCTGAAACCTCTGCTCGGACAGTGCCGCAACTGGGTTGCAAAACCTGGAGAGGATCATGTACAGTGCCAGAAAGTGGGAGTTTCAAAGAGCTGTTGTGTGAGAGTGCATGTGTGTGCGTGTCCACTCAACTACCACTGAACTCACAGGGCTGTGTATAGGCCAGAAGCAACCGCAGTAATGAGCGACTATGCTGGAAGATCTGAAGGCAACGTGGTCTTCTCTCAAGAGCTTGAGAGTAACAGTGCAGTGTGTCTTCTACATCCAGAGGAACGCACACAAGGGACATGGAGTGCTTTATTTCTGCACCTTAGACACAGAACATATGCATGAAAACAGTGCAACATGTCCACACATTTGATCTTGTCTGTTTTATATAACATTGTGATAAACTGCACAATTCATACGATAGTATCTCACTGTTCTACCATTTCTATGTTATTTTATAATATTTCTATAGTTTCAATTGTAGAGCAGCCACTAACGTTTCCTACAATGATACAGTATGTTCTGACATGAAGCTGATTGTTCAAACCTTTAAGCTCAGCTGGATCACGTGGAGTGCAACTTGTGAATACTGCTTTTTTGTGAATGGGCTGTTGCTGTGTAGAGTGAGGGGTCCACCCACTGAACAGCTGGCAGCCTGCGTAGCTCCTGTAAGTTACCTGAAATACAGAAAACAGTGGCAAATATATGCACATGTAGTACAACACACACAATGTATTATACTTTCAAAAACATACGATGTAAATATGTTTCTAGATATAATTTTGCTGAATGACTAACTGTATTCTCACAACATTAGCATAAGATTTCATACATGCTTAGTTATTTCCTAAATGGTTTTGTGGAAGAATAATGACATACTATCTTGGCATCACAAAGAAAAGCAAAAAAAAAGCCTGAAAAAAAAATACATATACTGTACATATTATCTTGATAGGCAATCAAATATCCCTGAATATTTCTACAAACACTTTAACTGGCTTTTCTTTGTTACACTATCATACAGAGCTTGAACATGTTACTGTGTATGTGCTACCTTCTTGCCAGTGGTCTTCTGTGTTTTGACATGGTGTGGTTGTGGGACTGCAGGTCCTCCGTAAGAACTAATCCTTTCAAGCAGCCTCCTCTGAGCGTGAACCAGTAGAGGAGTTATGATCAAGGCATAACGTTCCCTTGGATACACATACAGATGTAGGCACACACACACACACACAGGTTAATGAGAAAAAATGTTAGGAAAAAAGCAGAATTTGTGTCAGCATCTACAAAAATATATTTTAATGCTTTAAGTTAATGGTTTCTGTATATTACCCTATTGAGAGTATGTGCTGTTTTCATCTGTTCATATGTGTTTTCTCCTTATGACTAATAGTTTCAAAATTGGAAAGCTCCACTTAGATTTCCTTTACTGATAAGAACCTGCCACTCTGAGTCTCTTCCAAACGTTTCTATACAAATGTTTTATAATTTTATGTGATATTAATTTAATAGGTGCTTTATACAAATACAAATTTTACTCACCGTGTGTATGAGTTGTACAGTAAGGCAAAGTGGGCCAGGCTTTCCCATTTGCCGCTGTTATGGAGCCACTCCAGAGTGTGCAACACCAAGGTGCGGACCCAACGCAGATTCACTTGGGTGCTGTCATCCAGTGGGGCTGAGAACTGGAAACTGGATTCTAGTTCTTCCTCTGTCAAATCATGGTCATACAAACTCCACAGCTAGTAGGAACAAAGATGAAGTTATAAATAGGGTTGTAATTATCATTATATTGACTGTTTCTAAGCCCCAAAAATAACCAATTGCATGTGGGGGCATTTCTACAAAAAATTCCAACAGGAATAAGCTTCCATATGACCAGGTATTTTCTCAATTTGGGGATAATACTGCAAGGTCTAGACCTTACTATGTAAAGTGCCTTGAGATAACTTTTGTTATACAAATAAAATCGAATTGAAATTGAAATAGCTGTACATTTCTTTTTGCTCAGGTGACAAGATAGAGACTGTAGTGACCACAGCAATCAGTGGCAGCCTATATACTGCAACACACTTTGCCATCTAGATGCTTTATTTTAATAATCTATTAGAAAGGAATATTTATGTCTGTGAGTTTTTTTAAACAGATATCTAGGTGTGTGTAGCTACATGTGGCACTTACACCTAGCTTGTTTATCATGTCCATAATTAGGTCAGTAGACATCACCAGCAGCGGGGTAATGGTGGTATGCAGCTGTTCCGCTGTGATGATGGAGGGAGGTTCAAGCTGAGCAGCTGTCTGTACTAAGAATGCAGTTTTGCAGCTTTGGTCCCACACAGTCTGACACACACATTGTAGAGTGGTCCAATGGTTACCACGATGGGCCAACACCTGGAAAAGATTCAAAATAGATGCATAAAATATAATACAAACGAAGCAGGAAGGTAAAGTCAATAGCACATACAGAAGATATTGTGTAGTATGTAACTGAACAACAGAATCAATGCATTGTGAAAAACATTTGTAGTTTTCATACAGTTATAGACAAACAGAGCCTGGACTTATACTGTACTGCATGTGTGTACATATGTGCGTATCTTTGTTCATGTGCAGACAGTACCATGGCCCTTCGGAGATGTAAAGAAGCTTTGCTAAGAGAGTCCAGCAGCAAGGTAGCAGTGCCTCTGTGCAACTCAATCTGCTGTTCCACAGGCTGAGAGGAGTCCTCTCCCTTCTCACAACTCTTGCCTGCAAAGTCATCAACTCCAACCTCTGAACAAAAAAGAAGGGACAAGTGGTGAAATCAGAGTGGGTTTTTCTTCAAATTTTTCAGTGTGTTATTTTCCTCACCCTCCTTTTTGCTCCTGCTTTTGTGTGTAGCCATGTCTTCCCTAGGACCACAGTGAGAGGAGTCTTTCTCCATGACAACCTCATGTTTAGAAGACTGTGAGAGTGACTGTGGGTTCCTCCACACCATGACACCAGAGTAGGCCAGGGAGAAACACATGGGATTTAACTGGCTGTATCTGAGCAAAGCACATACAGTACATAATATCATGAGTATAAATAAATAAGAGAATACAGAAGGTAGAGTAATTCCTATTTTTAACACTAGCCATACCAACAATGATCACATATACTATAGTATTTATCCCGAGATAACAAAACACTAAATATAACCAAAAATGATTAAATAACTTGCCCAGCAACAGCATGTCTGTATATGTAGACATAACTGAAACTGGTCAACAGTTCCCAGAAAAACTGAACTAAAGGGGATGGTGTCTTGTGTGTGAACCTATACTGCAGGGCTCCTCCATGCAGATGGTCCAGGCCTTGGTAAGGCAGTGCTAAGTGTGCCTGAGCCATGCTGTAGTTAAGATGTGACTTCCACACTCTCTCTTCACAGCATATGTTCCTCAGCTGAAGCTGTTTCTTGTGGCGTTGCACCACAGATGACATCATGGCTAGCAGGTTTTCCACAATCTGCATCTCCCTACAGACACACAGAGTAGTTCAGGCCACATGTGTTTATGTGAACTCTCAAACACACACTTACACACAAATACTGTACAGACATCCCCAGCACAAAGTTAAGCACACACACATATTGTACCTGGAGGTTCTCACTGTTTGAAGCATCCTGTGCGGCAATTTCTGCTTTAGTTTCTTTCTTGTTTCATCATGAGAAGGTGGGTTTTTGTTCTGCTTTAAAAAAAAAAACAGCACAAAGTATTTTGTATTATGACCACATTCAATTGTTCCTTTTTTCTTTAGGGTACAGGTACATAGAAACCAGAAACCAGAACACTTTGTTTCACAACCTGTAATAAGATTGACTCTCTGCATGTACACGAGAGGCACGTAAATAGAGCTAACAAACAGTATCTCTTTAAACAATTTTCACATATGCACACAGACAGATTCATTCCTAAATAATATGGATTCATAAAAGCCTGTCATGATTCTGTTTCTTCTGCTTCCGGTGTCATGCTTTTATTCTGACACCACTTCCTGTTACGGTGTCATTGCAGCTATGGATTCTTTACCCCTAATCAGTGACAACTGTTTGCACCTGTTGTCACCCCTTTATAGGCAGCTTCCTCCCACCAGGAAGCCACCAGATTGTTCTAACTCATGTTCAGACTCCAGTGTTTCTTCTTGTGCCTGTTATTCCAGCCCTGACCCCGGATTGCGTTGTGACCACCAATTACTGCCTATCCCTTTTGATTCTGTTTGTATTCTGTGCATTGACTTATGAACTTCCCTTACTGACCGTTCTTCTTGTGGATACCTTGGATGTGTGAGTTTGCTGGCTCTGACCCTGGATTGGATTATCGACCTGAGAGTGATATATGTTGAATCAGACTCCTGCATTGTGTACAGTTTGTTTGTTACCAGTGTTCTTATTAAAGAGTCAGTGTTCTGCTTTTACTCGTCTGGTCCTATAATTGAGTTCACCCCCGACATTATCGGCAGCTTTACGCGCTGTCCCTGACAAAAGCCCATAGGACAGTAAGCTTGACAAGGTCAATCCAGTGATGGCAACATCTGGAAACAGGAGAGATGCTGCCTCAGCTGCTTGGTAGATCACTGACCATAAAGTGTAAATTTAAAAAAAAATGCACCTAAGTTCAGTATAGCAGGATAAAGTATGTCTTTGTGTGCCCATAAGTATATTTACATATTTGTATTTTCACCTGGGGTGGCTCATTTCCTTTCTGAGCCTGAACACTATTTCTTCTTTTACTCTGACTGTTTCCCTCCAAACATTTGGTGGACAGTCCCATCGCCTCGTCACGTCTGACAAAGAGAGCACCATTCACACACTGTCAAGTCTTCATCAGTGTAAGTAAAATAGCAAATATTTGTAATAAGTTCCATAATCAACTGCAATAAGAGCCATGAATAAGTAGATAGCAATGCATTATTTGACATTTTGACTAGACCAGTAATATTTTGGATATGAAAGGACACAATGATTATGAAGCTGAAGCTGTATTTTTAAAGAGGTACAGGGTGAAAGCATACGTGGAAAGAAATTCAAACATGCTTTCTCCCCATTTTAACACAAGGTCTGGATGGCCTTCTTCCATGGTTCTCTGGAGTAACAGTGCCGCATACTCGGTGAAATACGCTTTATGTCTGAGCTTCATCACTGTAATGAACACCCACATAAAAACAAAGGTGTGAATGAATAAGATAATTTATTCATTAAAAAAGTAAGTACACAGTATGTGAGTGTGTACTACTTACCATGCTGGTAGGCATCCTTTAATGTGCTGCTGGAGACCAAATCATACAATATGATAGGATCCTCACAGCTAGTCAGTGGGTGAGAAATCTCTACAGAAATAAAGTCAGCTGTGTTAAATACGTGTCTATTATTAAACAGTAACATAAAATTATAGTGTCGTGCTGCATTTTCACGCATACTGCTGCATTTCATTTCTTATTCTCAGCTTTCATTGAATGGTCATTATGCTGTTTTGGCATATTAAAAGAAAAGCATTCTGTATGATTCTGTCTCCAAAAGCCATAAAATATTCTGTCACCAAAAGTGTTGAAATAAATGTCAATACGTATTTTCAACAAACGTGGCTTTAATTATGAGTAAAGGCTATAAACAAGGCTATAAATGCTGTAACATCACCTAGTTTTTCAGTGTCCTTACCATTGTCAGTGGGGAGAGTTGCTCCAGATGTGATTCTTTTCTTGTTCTTCACATGCAGTGCCTTCAGCTGAAGACTCATCTTTATTTCACCCTTGACTGCAGCATGATCTACTGACTTAGACTGAACATACATACACAGACAAACACAGAGAAATAGTAGCACTATGTAAGATATTCTTTAGTTGCTGTATATTTAACATTATTTATTCTTAACATCACCTAAACCTGTTTCTTTGTTTCTTCTCCTAATCTAGCCTCATTCCGTGAGTGAGACTAAGGCTGTGTTCACACAGAGTTCACTCCACATTGAAAAACACTGCCCTTCACATGCATTAGAATGGGGGAATTCATTCCTAAACTGGACTTCTCTGACTGTATTTCATTGTCTCACTGGTACATGAAACAACATCCCCACTAACGCTGCACCCTAACCTTTTTTTTATGCAGGAGGCTGCATTAAAACAATCTCTGTGTGAATACAGATAATGTCATGAAATGATTCTGCATGTTTCCACTGTTACTTACACCCACAGCTTCATTGGCAAGACTACTGATTTGCAGCTGGGAGTCATAGACCTCCTGGAGCAGCCTGCGACCACAGTCCATCATCCCAGAAGCCATTTGATGCTCCCTGAGCACACGTGATGCCTGGCCAGAAAAAATGAGAACTTATTTTGTACAAAGTTCTTGTCTGTTTGTCATTTGAGATATCTGGGTTAGGAAGTCTAGAGTTGATGCAAATTTTTAGCATGCAGCTCACACATGGTACATAGGCAGACAAACCTTTGACAGATAGTAAGTGATGCAGGCTATCATGTGCATAAATGACTCAGAGATGTTTCTAGTCCATTTTTGCTTGAGAACACCTGAATTGTCCTCCAAAACTATCAAGCATTTCTTTAGCACCTGAAGATCAGAGCACAGACACAGGAATAAACACACATAGCTATTAACAACTTATACTTTGTAATATGTTGTATAACTTTGCCTTTGAATGACAGAATACTGAGGCTTGTATGGATGAGGTTTTAGCCTACCTGTACCACAGGGTCACAAAAGATTTGATGAAAAATCAGAGGTGCCAAGAGGCCATAACAACCTACTACAGCTTGCATGGCAGCAATACCGTCATTCAACCACATCGCCAAGTCCATGGCTACCAGCATTCGTTCACATTCTGCCACTCTGGCTTCCTGCATACACACATGTGCATATATCATTTATTTATGTACATGTTAACTTAAAAGATATAAATATTGTTCACATCAGTACAAACAAAAGCAAACTGTTTGGTCTTACTTGTTGTATGCTGATGTCATTACATTTGGCAAATATAAACCTACTTCTCTAACCAGATCAGGTGTTACCTGTTCCCAGATAAATGGTCCATTGTCACTGAATGAGTCACAGTAGAGCAATTGCTGTTGAATGTTGATTTCTGTCTCAATGAAGATTGATGTGAAAAACAACTGACACAGGTGAGAAGAGGAGCGTTGTAGGGTCTGTTTTTGCAGACTTCAGCATGGTAAATGAGGAAAGAATAGGAGGAAATAAATGAATGCAAAGAAATAGAGACTCCTCAACTTTAACTGGGTGGATATGTTTCCTTCCTCACCCTGTGGTAGCAAGTCTATTCTGTGTGTTTTGGATCCCAGGGTCAGAGAAGGTATAGTGGTTCCACAGTTCCCTGCAAGCTCTCTTTGCTACATCATAGTGCTTTGTTTGAAATGCCACCTGAGGAAGGAGTCAAAAAGGCTATAGTCACAATCCTGAGTTTTCTCTGGCTCTCTGGGCATCAGTATTAAAGTAACTTTCAGTTTGCCATTTTCAAAAATCCCAACAATGATCAGATATATACTGTAAGTCAGTGTTAATCGTTAATACCTACAGCCTCTCCATCCTAATCTATACCCAAATTAGGTAGCATGTACATATGTATTTGGGTGAATGTGTTGAACAAAGGCTCTGCCATTCTTCCCCCAGAAGGTTTTCAGCACCAGCACCTGGACCCAGTGTGTAATGAGTGTGTGAAGTAATAAACAAGTAACACTTGGTCTGGGCTCCATTTGACTAGTGTGCATACCTGAGCCAAGTGAGCCCATGTGGGCAGCAGTGGTACAAGTATGGATGCCAGCAATGGCAAAGTTGTTGCGCCTATGGTGTTTCCCAGAAGCTTGCCCTGGCTGTTGTAGGCTGCAACAGCAAACACATATTTCTGGTTGGGCACCAGCCCCTCCACCCTCAGCACACATTCACCAGATACTGCTGGTACCTGGAAACACATAAAACACAGGCCCAATATCATGGACAAACACCAGGTCATGCAAATGGCAAAAATTGTGGCCCACTAGACCTGACATTCTTTGATGAAAGAACTTAGTTATACCATGTATCCAGTTCCTGGCAGGCTGCAGTCTCCGAGGCGAACTTTCAAGTTAATGCCCACAGCTGCACGGCCACAGAGCTGGTACCAGCACACCTGGAATTAAACAAAAATACAAAGAGGTGAAAAGAGTAGGAGATGTGTTGGATCGTTTACTACTTGTGCGATTAGTAAATTAACAAAATTAAAAGCAAATCTCACTTGTTCCTCCAAATTATAAGGTGCTGGGGCAAAGGTTAAGGAGTGGCCAGTTCGTAAGAGTAGGATTGGGGGAGGCGGGGGGTGTTCTACCTCCTTCATCCCTTTGCCTTTATTTTCAGCTGGAGTCTTAGGGATAGTGGAGAAATACAATTTTCTTTCCTCTACTCCTGCTTTTTCTATTAGGGAGGAGGCATCCTGGCAAGCGTACACACAGACAAACAAGTTGAATATTCATTACACTTCATTAAAGCTCACCTCAAATACCAGCACTCAGCAAAAGTGGCTACAACAGAGTCCTTTCACTTACACAAAATGTACTGAAATTAAATGCACCACTGGCAGCCTAAGTAAAAGGTGTAAAATCCAAAAACTGACTGCACTAACTGCATAGTGTGCAGTTCTGTGAAAAATGGTACTAGATATAATAGAAACCATAGTAGGATATTTATTACAGTTAATCCTTATTAACAGGAGATCGGCTCTGTGCTAAATATTACTAACTATGTTAGTAAAATGTGAAAATAGTTTAAATAAGCAGCTGGCATGAGATTTATCAGCTTTTATAAATTACATGTGTCTGTGTCTGTGTCTACAAAAGTATAAATGTCGGTGCATGTGTAACCTCTAGCAGACTCTTGGTTTTGCTGCAGCCATTGGGTTCCATGTTGTATACCAGTAAGGCTTTCTGCATCAGGAAAAGAGCTTTGGACACCTTGTTCTTCTTAATCCGATCCAGTAGTTCAGATTCTGCAACTAGAAACAATAAAGAAAGTCTCAGGACAGACCATTATATTCAGGGGTAGGACTAAAACACAAGGAAAAGATGCAACTGAGGGAAACGTGGAGGTATGTAAGAGACTTGGGATATGCAGTTGCATCTCCATCTTGTGCTCTGTACTCAAACCATGACACAAACTCAGTGAAAGCAAAAAGGCTAATAAATTCTCAGAAATCAAGAGTGAGTAAATTTGTCAGTATGGCAGTATGTCTGACCTGCATTTAGCTGCAGTAACTTGAGGGAAGCCCTGTGGTGGATGATGTCAAACTCTAGATGAAGGTCTGTGGCAAGCAGGGGCACACGTGTGAACTGAGTGTCCTGAGAGCCTTTAATATTTGATTCTGCCTTGATTTCCTCTTCTTTTTTCTTCTCACATATTTCATCTTCTTTATTTACTTCTTGTGACGATGTCACAGAAGACAGAGAGGGAGTCGATAGAGGGCGGGAACAAAATTTCTGTTGGTACAAGACAAAAACAAGTTGTTAGATGTTTGTATATTTTCAATCTAAAATTATTAAATTTTCTCTGTATGTGTTCCCATCTTAGAACACAGTGTTGCGATCCTAAGTCAAGGCTACACCTGGCTTTGAATACAATGAATACATGTCACCCTAAACTTTTACCAAACTCTTTTATAGTACATGAGATAACAGTACATGTTGCCTACCTGCATGAAGGCAGAATCGGTGATTGCGGAGCAATCTTGAGGAAACAGTGTAGCTACACCTTTTTCCAGAGCTTTAAGACCTCTCTGCACCACCTCACATGCTTTTTGAAGAAGCTCTACACTCGAGCTCTGCAAGCACACACAAACATACACCTTGTGCAATGCATTTTGGTTGTAATATTTCTGAAAAATCTAAGATTACTACAAATTGGCACTATATATGTAATTTGTTCTTCATTCACATGCATCCTCTTTACAATAAACAGAACAATCATTTGATGCTATTCATAGAAGATCAGTCTATTCACATACCTCAAGAAAAGAGAAAAAACTTGGCTTCATACTGTCACCATCTGCTTCATGAGCTGCCAGAAATAAGACATAAGAATAATACTGTTACAGCTATGATATATATAGAATACACTCTGTGTACATTTGTGAAACTGTACTAGAAGTTTACCCAATAATAAATACCGTAACAGAGTGATATTCTATAAAGCATAAGATCAAGTACAAAACTTGCATGACTTCAGCTGTACTACATACTGAAGTAGGGCAGATAGTAGAACCTACTGTAATTCCTCACCTCGATGGTGTGTTTGTTTACAGCGTTCTGCTGCACTCTCTAGCAATATGGCCACTGTGTGGACCATCTCTGCCATCATTATGCAATCAACTGTTGCCAGGTTACAGGCAAAGGCCACCTCACACAGCACAAATAGGCACCACAGCCACTGCAAATAGGTTCACAAATAATGATACATACAAATTAATGGGAATAGTGAATTCAAGTTCACATATGTGATTTATTCTGTTTAGTTTACTCAGCATTTATGAAAATCTATCTGCGTAGAGGATAAAAGCAGCAGTTTATATTTGAAAATAATGTGCTAATATGTCACCTGAGGAAGGCAACCATTTCAGTAATGGTTACCATTTTTTATACATACCTTGGAATAGTCTGCCTTTTCAATGTAGTGTGTAAACTCTGGATTTTCCCTCCGCATCACCACTTTCACTTTACTCCAGAGAAATAGCACAACATCCAAAACCAGGTCCCCATCCGGCTGCACCTCCTACACAAACACATGAGTGTATACAAATTTAAAAACCCCTCTTCTTCTTTGAACACTACCTCTAACATTAATATGAATCCTAATCCTTGACAGCTCAATCACCAAACACAAGCACATACTTACAGGAGCAGAACCACAAACAGACTTGTGCAGAGTGTCTACCAGGACGATGAACTCATCATTCATTAAAAATAGAGACTTGTGTCTTTCTGTTGGAAACATCAAACAACAAAACCACATTATAATACAGAGATAACTGGCCCAGCAATGAGTAGCCTATAAGTAGCCAATGAACACGAAAAATCATCTCAAAGTGTGTTAGTTAATACTCAGCAGGCAATAACTAGGTTAAAGTGTTTTCTGTCTGAAGAAAAGCACAAGCACTGAAGGAAAAGAAAACAGAAGTCTGTTCAGATCACTGAAGTCCAGAGAAGACTAAACTACATGTGATACAGTTTTAATTTTGCTACCATCAGTCATGTTGTTAACTTTAGGATGGCTCTTCTGGGAAGACTGCAGACTGTTGAAATGGTCAAGTAAAGCAAGCTCCTGCTCTGCCCTCCTGAATGGCTGACCTTCCATACCCTGAAACGGAGAGACACAGACACACTTGATATTGCTCAGAAACACAGCACAGACATTACATTCAAACTGGAAACACAAGAATTGATAAAAATGAGATGTTTTCACCATGTTTTCAGAATTATGGGAATTACAGCAGATCATGTGCTACTCACAGACAAAACCTGCAGCATCTCTCTGGCAAGTTCAGTGAACGCATCTGGCTGCTTGTACTGAAACAACAGCTTAATGAACCTCACTGCAGATATGATTGGTATTTTGTTTTCTCCTAGCAACACAACATATCACATAATTATACACCGATTTAAAAAACACTGCACAAAACAAACATATTGCCACACACAACTACATGATGTACATGCTGTAACATGAAGGAAAATGACAAAGAAAACTGTGACTAACCTGCAATGGCTAAATCTATTAGACTGGATGCTGATGTCACTGCACTAAGACACATGCACAGATGGTCAGCACTCCTTTGCTCACCACTAGTTGCAGCTCCTTAATATACAGGAAAACACAAGCACATTATTTAATACATATGATAACTATTCCACACCCTAAATACCAAATTACATTTTAATCATTTTAAAGTATTTGCAGCACTTCTATGCTTAATTATGCACTTTACTGTAATCACTGCAGTGTTTTTTGTGCTATGTGTTTTGTTTGTTTTACTAACCAGATAAGATACTGATGCCAGCAGACAGGAGTTCCAGGATCACCTCTTGTACCTCTGGTTCATCTGGCCTCCTTGTATTCAGTGGGTGTCTGGTGCTGTCCCATAGCGCTTCTAAGATGCCACAGAACTGTGCTGCGCCGCTGTCAAACAAGCCCATTAGCATGCGCTCTGTTGTGTTACGGGGCCATGGCATCTACAGTGCATACAGACCGTCATACACTTTTAGGTAATGTAACAAGAACATAATTAATTCACAGAATCTGTTGACCACCTAAGCAAACAACCTGAGCCTTTTTCCATTGTCATAAATACTCTACTATTGTAAAGTAAGGCTTAAAACAGTGACAACAGTACACAGTATTTAAGATTGAATATGATGATATAGCATTAAAGTGTCTCTTATTACATTAGTAGCTATGTCTTTGAGGGTGCATTTGGTTTTGACTCTGAATGTGGGTTTGGGTCTCCTTCTGGTCTCAAACACCGCCCTCTTAAACATCATGGTGCCCAGCTGAGAAAATAGATCAGAATCACCTTTAATTTGATAAACCAAAGAAAAGCATATTGACACTGTAAAGACAAATCAAAAAAGCTGCTAACTTGGGTACAGAAAGTTGTAGGAAAATTAAAACATACTCAGAAGGCACCAAGCTGTACGCGCCTGCATTCATTCATGTACAGTAAGGGCTATCTAATCACTGAAAGTGCTGTATCCATACACACATGCTTAACATAATTTCAGTGACAAACATTATGAATGCAGAGCCACGCTTTGCTTTTAAGGAATAAATTGAGAGAAAAAAAAATGTGAAAATAAAATGTGGCTTGTCATGCAAATGGTGCTTTTAACTGAGTAGATACTGTATGTAGATTGGCATGGTTATATATTTATTATATATATGTTGCAACACTATATGTCACATGCATCATTTTGATGTTTTTCTATGCTGATTATAAAACACATTTATCACAGTAACAGTGTTAAGAGTGGGTGACAGGAGTCTCCTGCCTTGATAGAAGCTTCTTTGTAAGCTCTCTGGGTCTCTCTGGTGGCAGGAATTTCACTCTCCTCCTCCAGTTTTGCTAGCTCATTGATTTTTCCGAGAGCTCTCCTGGCAAATTCCTGAAAGTATTTAGAGAGACACAAACAGCCATACAAATGGGGAATAAAACTGTCAAAATAACTGAGAAGCTGATTTTAAGAAACTTTTCTTTGGGACTAAATAAGCATTATATATATAAAAGTTCATACAAATTTCCATATATAATAAATATGTCAAGTATTTATCACAGTGAAAGCATTAGAAAGCAATAGATTATTTGACCTGTGTTTGCAGCATTAATATCTTGACACAGCAGATACTATACATAAATATATAAAATGAGAATTTCATCATATAGTCCTAAGGCATCTTCACTAAAGCAAATTAACACTAAACCACATCAGACTGCCGTCAGGTGGCTAACGAAAGACTGCTGACAGCTCAAATATTTGCTGGTATTTCTAACATATTATATCAGCCTGTGAATAGTCTGTTGACATTGCAATGATTGCATGTTTAAAGGTGTCTGGATGGAGATGGTGTTTGTCTTTCACCTCCGCCCGCAGTGTAGCTTGGTTGTCATAGTAACAGTGGCAGACAGCACAGTAGAGTGTGACAATCCATGGCAGATATTTAGCAGTCATCAAAGGGGTGGACAGCTCTAAACTGATACTTGCCCACAGAAGGTATTCCAGTGCCTGAATAAAATCATAAATGATGGCATAAAGGATCATAAAGACAATTATGACTTTTCACTGCATTGGCACAAACCACATTAACCAGTCTGAACCTCATTAACAAACATTAGGATTAAACTATTAGTTCCAGTCAGATTCACATAACATTTCTCACCTTCCTTTAATTTTCCTTTTCCTCTACAGTGTATCATTGAAATCTTTTGAAAAGGCACTTTGAAAGATAAATAGTCTGTAAGATCTAAAAAAAATAAATATTAGTATAGATTTCATCTATTATTTTTCTCTAAATACCTGTGCACTACAGTTCATTGTCATCAGGTAACGGCAGATAGTGTACATGTGTATTGAACCTGTAAAAGATGAGAAAGAAAAAAGAAAGACACATAATAGGAGGTTAGGTCACCAATATAGTACCTGTAGAATATTAATAATATAGTACAATCTTATAATTTATAACTTCACTTTAAACAGCAGATGAATTAACAATACTTAGATGATGCACCTATGTATTTTGAATAAATACTGCTGCTGAAGAGGGGAGCTAATATATTTGTGGGATATTCACTTGCTGCTTTAAAGTCCCTTAGATTTGTGATTTTACTGCCTATTTAGATTTGTGTTATAGCTCATCTACTTTGATTGATTTATTGATTTATTCTATATTTATTATCAATCAATCATCTACTTTATATTTCAATTGTTTTAGGTGGCATTTATGTGGACGGCAAAGTAAGAATTCCATTGCACAAGGAAACACGTTTCCTAACTGTGCATATGCCAAAACCCACTTGGACCTTGACCTTGACCTATGTAGGGTATTGTGGGAGGTTAACCTATCAGTATTTCTCTTCATTTATATTAAACTGAATAAACCCCAGACTCTAGACCATGTCTGCATTTTGAGTCCTTCCTTGCCTTGATTGTTTGATTTCTTGCCTTCTCCAGTTTCACACCTTGACAACTCAGTTCTTCCATAAATTTCCATTCAGAAAAGCAAATAGTCAACAAATCTTATCCAAGTTGTACTAATATACCATTATATATTTGCCAGCAGAGGTGCTCGTGTTGCTGAAAAGCCTGCATCATGATCCTGATGAAGTTCAACACGTGCAGTAGATTCTGGAGTCCCTTCTGGCTGAGGATATTGTGATTTTTCTCCTGCTCAAATATACACAGGGCATAGCCCTGCATTGCACGAATCTACATGCACACACATGTATACAATGTAAATACAATAAGTATATCAGGGTTCAGAAGCAAATGTCTAAAAAAAATCTAACTTTTATCCTAGACAAAACCCCTTATGATTTTCACTTCAGTCATACTCAAAATAGTCAAACATACCACAAACGGACACGCTAGATACAAGCTCAAATAGTACAGTTTACCTTCATGGCAAAGATGTCTTGTTCTGTATCAAAACCTTCAGGAAAGAAGCAGGCCATAAAGTGGTCCACATCTGTGATCTCAGTTATTTTCACTGGGCTAAACTGCAGCAGGTAGGGACTGTAGCCATGCAGAAGAGCCAACTGGTACAACTACAGCCAAGAAAAAAGACTAAATGACAGTTGTAAATGTGTGTGAGATCATGTACAAACACCAAAAACTAAATTGGCTCTGGTGCCCTTAAACAGCAATTCAGTAGGGTTCCTTTCACCACCTTAAAGTTAGGAAGTCTGGTTTAGAGTTTGATGAAATGCAGTTAAATGAGTAATCAACTCCAGTTGTGAAAAATATTGGCAGGTAAACCCTAGGCTACTTACTTTTATTCCACAGAGAAAATCTGCAATCTGCAACATGTGCTCCTGGTACAACTTAGAAGGCAGACGATGTTTGTACTTTATCCATGTCTCCACCAGCATTTTAATCCTTAATTGAATAAGAAAAAAAAGGCTAATGCTAAAATTGGCAAATAGGCTCTGTACGCATAGTCATATCTCCAACTATCAAACAGCAAGCTCTGATAGCAATCAGCTTGACTTTAATTCTAATTGTACAATTGGCCACCTGTTTGTAAAAAAAAACAAACAAAAAAAAAAACCTGAAGACAGTGGAATTTGCCCATGACTTACCCAGAACCCAAAGTGAAACCACTACCCTTGTTTTGTTCAATCAACAGTATGAACTATAAAATAAAAACAAATCGTGATTAAAAAACAAAGCAAACCATCACATTTGACAAGCTGGAACCACTGAATATTTTACGTTTTTATTGTAGGTGAAAAGTGACTTGAATTATAACCAATATTTCCCAATTTTGTCAATCAGCTAATCAGTTAATACACTAAAGTTTCAGATGTACTTACATCTGTTTGGTATTTTAAGTTATGACGTATGTTGTACAATAAAGCTGTCAGATAACTATAATGCAGTAAAAAAAAGCAACGTTACAACATCCCCATCTTAAATGTATTGTATGTATTGTAGTAGGATATAAGTATAAAGTGGCATTAAAAGGAAACGCTTAAGTAAACTACCTCAAATTTGTCCTTAGATTAGTAAACATACTTTACTTATAGAGGTTAGCCTAACGTTACACTCCACCACTGATGTGATGGAAAGGTGGGTTAAGTTAAGAAACGTGCAGGACAGCCAATATTTTAGTAGCAGTGGTTAGCTACTACATTACTTTATCAAAGTTTTAGGCCCACTGCGCTTCTTCCTTTTACCCATAATTTGTGTCAGCACCTGCAGTCAAAGTAAAGTCAATGTAGAGGCCTACTGGCTATTAGTATATTCACTGGTAGTGGCGGTGTTATGGCAAAGTTTAATTTCTTAGGTGCATAACAGTTAAACTAGCTAGCTATCTAGAGACAACTTTAATTAGCTACCTTTTAATCTCTTACCCTTTAGCATAAGAGCCGCTTTTGTCTTGACTGGTAGAAGTGGCTCGTCTCATCAGTTTCATAAACGAGTGAATGTCTCGTTCAAAAGCTGAAATAACTGGGTTTCTTTGATCAAGTTTCCCATAATATGAAGCTGGTAAATCCATATCTGCGGCCATAAAAGTAGCGTTAGCATTGACTTTAACCAACTAAGCTAATGTATTTCTGTTAGCCACTGCATGTCCAACACTAAACTTCATAGCGCGTGGGCTTTGTATATATCACTATGGTAACAATGCCAGACAGGAAGACTGTAGGTTACCTGTTTGTGTAAGATACCTCGTTTTAAACATGTATTCCTTAATAAAATCATGGTTTTCAACTAGACTCTATGATGGCCATGATATAAACAGCTTTACGTATCTTAACTTGAGGTACCTGTTAAAAGGGCTTTAAATTGATTTATCCACCTGTTGTTGTCGTTGTTGTTATAAATGGACATAGAAGGCGTTGCTAAAAGACCTTCAACTATTACCTGTTACACGACACATACAGAAATACCTTGTTACGCAAAATAGATGCCCCATAACTCAAAACTATTGACTTACTTACTAATAACAGCAAACAAGTTTTCCAAAATTAGAGGTCAGAAGAATTAACTGCAAACAAATTTTATCTCTCAGCAGAGTTTTCCAAAATTAGAGGTCAGAAGAAGCAAGGACGTTCTTCCTCTGTTGGAAATAGGCTACCTATCAGCCATAAATGTGGTCAAAAGTAGGGTAGTTGATCCTGTCAGGTACCTATCAGAATGGTTTACTGTACATTTATAAATGCGGTGAAATGCAGGGTGACTTATTCTGTCAGATGCTAAATTGATGCACTCCTCAATTCAATAAGAGTTTGAGGTTTTACTGCTGCAGTCTTACTTGGCCTGGTATGACCAGTAGTTATGGTGTTTAATGTTGGGTAATGTTAGTAAATTGTAGACAAATATTGCATTTTACTCATTTGTTGACTCTTGTAATTGTTGTTACTGTGATCCAGTACTGTGTTACTATTATCCTGAAATTGTTGCATAGCTGTCACACACTTACAGTTCCCAGGTCCTGCTTTTGTTAAAGCTGCCTTTTGAATCTTGCAGGGTTTGTTGTCAAGAAAATCTTGGTCTGTGATTGAGAATAGAGTGGCACTATAATAATGGTTACATGATGGTGTAAGTTTCTGTGCTTGCAGATAGCACAAGTTCGGTGTGTCAAGTTCTCCTGCATTGGAGCACACATGACTGGGAGGATGAAGCAGAGAGACAGAAAGAAATTTGGGTTGCACAACTGTTTCACAGTTAGAAGTTTATATTTTTCATCTTTTGCATGTTCTCCCTGTGCTTGCATCGGTTCTCTTGGTTACTCTGGCTTCCTCCCATAGTCCAAAGACATGCAGCTTAGGTTGACTGGCGAATCAAAATTTCCCGTAGTGTGAGTGTGTGTGGTTGTTTTGTCTACATGTACCCTGCCTCTCTCCCAATGTCAGCTGGGATCGGCTTTAGCCCCGTGCAACCCTGTTCAGGAATAAGCTGTATAGACAATGGATGGATGGATTTTTCATCTGAGCTCATAGCAAAATGATACATGCTTAGATTGTCACCTAATGCTTTCCCATACAAACTCATCAATTCCCATTCGGACACACTTCCACTCCATTCACAAACCTAAATCTTCTGGCACTGGCAGCACAGTAAGTTAATACTCTGCCACACACACACACACACACACACACACACACACACACAAGATGGGGGCATATCCAGGGGAATGAGTATGGGGGCATCAGCAGTATTTCGAGCCAGTGTCACCTCATGACCAGCAGAAGGGAGCAACCAAGAGAGCCAGAGAGAGAGACAAACCAGTCACAGTCAGACAGATGACACAATGAAGCCAGTGGAGGGGAAAAACAGTTGACATCATTGTTCCAGAAAGATCAGCCTGTTGACAGAGTCACTATGCAAGTGTGCATGGGAGGTTACAGAAGGGAGGGGGATGCAGAGGACATGAACAGCAGCAGAGCCAGGATGGGATGGGAGGGAAAGGCCTATAAATGTGGCGCAGGGGAGCACAGCAGCACCCATCTCAAACCAAGACTTAGCCTCCCTCATAATAATTTTTTCATTTTTCCTTAAAATCTCATCATGGATATCCCCATTCAGCATCCCTGGCACCGTCGAGCCTTCCCGCATCGACCCTCTGACTTCTCCTTGGCAGAACCTCTCACTGATTGGCCCCTGATGTGGCCCTTCTCCTGGATGCGCCCTTCGTTCACACGCTGGTTCAACTGGCACGACAATGAACACAGTGAGGTAAAGTTAAATTCACCAGTTTCCGTAAATTAAACTGTCATATACGTATGAATGACTGCTATCTGAAAACATATCTTAAAATACATCAGTTATCATAATCAATATACTGTAATGTGACAGATGATCAAATGCTTTAAAATAAAAAAAATGTATGTGTATGATTTGTATTGATGAATTTATATTTGAGTCAAAAATGTCACTGCTGCCAGCCATTTAGAAGTGTCTTGCACTGAGGTGACAATAACACACTGTTGTGTGTTTTATGCCCAGCTCACTCATTCCTCAGTACTTCTCCTAACAGCTGTACTGTCTGTATAGATGCGTATGGAAAAAGATCGCTTTGTCATTTATCTGGATGTCAAGCATTTCACCCCTGATGAGCTGTCTGTCAAAGTCAACGATGAGTTCATCATGATACATGCCAAACATGAAGACAGACAGGTTGGAGAGACCAGAGAGATCTGCAGAAATAGTCAAACCAAACAGATTAGGTGACACTTCACTGACATATTGATTAATTCTGTTTCCAGGATGACCACGGCTTTGTGTCGAGAGAATTTCTGAGGAAGTATAGGCTTCCTGCCGGCATGTCAGGTGCTGATGTCACCTCCAGTCTGTCACATGATGGCATGCTGATGATCACTGCGCCCCGGTCATCTCCTGGCCCAGAGCGCACTATTCCGATTTCCTGTGAAGATGAAACTAAGAAACAGAAAATGTAGAGCACAGCCTGCTGCTCCAGTTTCACTACTAACCCCAAGTGTTGCCTGTTTTTATATTTAACCTGTTAGTTGGCAGTTCTATACTTGTACGGGCAGGGTATACACGTCTAAAAGTTTAAGTGCAAATGCCTTCTAATAAAGCAGCATCTGATGTCTAACTCACTTTTAACCTGATGTCTCGTTAAGACAGCAGGGCTTTAAAACCAAAGGCCATGAACAGTTAAAAAAAAGCCTATTTGACTGGGCAGTTAAGTTTTTCAGACAGTGAGGTGAGTTGAGAGTTCATTTATTTTTTACAAGCCTAGAGAATCAGTCTTTCAACAATCCCTTTTTACGAGAACGATTCACACCACTTGTCATGTTAACAATGAAGATTAACTAATCATAATTTCAAAGGCCTCACTTATCCTCCCTCAAGCATTTGAATGTTAGTGTCTGTATTGGCCCTGCACTTTAGTGACAAAATTGTATTTGTTTATTGAACCCAAACAGTAGCTTGAAGTACCTATTAATTATGCAGAGAAATGCTAAAAGTCAGTTTAAGGCAGATCAGAGGGTAAAGCAGTCATCTCCCAACCGGAAGGCCGGTGGTTCGAATCTCAGCGCCTGCAGTCCACATGTCGAAGTGTCCTTAGGCAAAACACTGAACACCCAAGTTGTGCCCTGATGGTTAGAGCCATCGGTGTGAGTTGGCGCTGCAGATGGCTGCCTCAGTTCTGTACTGGAAACAAATTCCTTGTGTGTAACATACTTGGCCAAATAAAGGTGATTATCCTGATTATTAAAAAAAAAGGCTTCTTCTCAAAATTAATATAATAAAAAACTAAAATTGTTAACTTTATTTGTATCTACAATACAGTTTGTTTTGTTGGTTCTTTGAGTGAAGAATGAAGGTTTCTGTATGTGTGACAAGAAGGGAGTTCTTTGGAGGCATATGCAATCATTTTTAGTTCAATTAAAAAAGATATATAAAATGACTCTGGACCAGGTGAGAGGAGGAAAAGGGGAGGAAGTAGTGGACAATGAAATGAGTTGATATTTGGAGATGGACAACTTTCATCACTGGCTCCTTTTTCACTGGGGGTCGTGACCTATGAGCTGCTAAGGATGTGTCTGTGTGTGTATGCAAGAGTGGGTTCCTACAGTCTGTGCTTGTAGATGCAAATCATCCATTTATACTGGCAGCAAGCTTCTGGCATATTAACACACAAAACACCATAACAGAATAAATACTGAAACTCAAAATCACTGGCCTGCTGTGTGCTTTTCTCTGTCTATAGTATTTCTGTTTTCAGTGGAATGTCACATAACAATACAGAGTACATCTAGGGAGAAGCTGATGAATGAAGCTGCTGTCTTATGTGACTTAAAACAATAACCATCACATATTATATGCAGAGGGTTTTATTGGTTTTTATCAGGTCTAGACTTATATAACAATCATAGTAATCTTTCAGTCAAAAGTTAGTTAAATTGGCTTATTTCAGTGAAGAAGTAACATTTACCAACATGTCCATTTTGGGATTTGTGAAAAGTTTTCAGGTGAAAAATGTGTCATTTTCCACACTACAATTTCTTTGTTATTCTAGTAACAAACATGCAAATACAGTAGTTGCAATACCAGTATTATTTCCTGCTTTTACGCTGCATATATTCCTAATTCATTTTATTGTAAATACTCAGTACACCTAGATAAAAGTAATATTTTCACAAATATATATTTTGCTATTTAAAAAAAAAAGTATTAGATGTTTTGTAGTATTATATATTCCATTAAGCCATACTGCCAATGTCACTCATATTAGGTTTTTTATTTTGTGTTACACAATCATCAAGAAAATGTATTAGTATTACAAACTGCATAAATCACAATTTATATTTGTCTCTTTTTAAAAAAAAACAAAAAAACAACAACTTTGTTTAACCCTCACGCCATCCTTTAAAATCCACCCAAAAGTGTCCCTCTGGATAAAAATGTACTTAGGGATGCATAAGGGCTAATGCCATTTTGTTACACGGCAAACAAATATAAGCAAAATAATGGAGCATTACAGAGAATGCAGACTAGAAAAAGTTTATATTAATGAATACAACAGACAAAGCATTAAACAGCAGCATTTTTTGCTTCAGCTCTTTGAAATTTTGATAATGAAATCATTTATTGCTGTGTAGAGCAGGAGTGTGGATATATATATCAACATAGTTGAGAGGAACGTTGTTCTCTTTGTTCTTGAACGTGACATTAGTAACAGTAGAAGTCCCATTTCTGGAAATAAGAAAGATATAATTAGGAGAAAGCATTACATTGTGCGTACATTTATGTACATGTGTGTGTGTTCACTTACAGTAGTTTTGACTTCACTGTTGGCTGGCATGAGAAGGTGCATCTCCTCCACTACGCTGCTGGGGAAGTGGCCAATGCGAGCCTCCTGCTGTCCATAATAGGAGTCTTGTACCTGCAAACAGATGACACAGACAGAAGGTATTGAGAGGTGAATGTTACATCTTCATGACCTTTTAAATCTTTTTTACATGTAGAGTGAAACTTAATTTATTTATTATCCCATATGCATGTTCGTTTCACTTACACTGCCAGCCCAGAAGAGGTTCCCTCTGTCTTTCAGCATTGCATAAACATAGACAAGCTGCCCCTGCCTGATGGGGATGAACCTGCAGTCTCCAGGGTAGTAGTCCTGCAGCGCACGAGCTATCAAGATGGGATCTGTGCAGAAATATAGAGGCAGACTCTTGTTAGTTGTTGACAGACAGGAGGCAACATTTACAGGACTTATAATATTAATTTTATTTTTATAAAATTAAAAAAAAATCAGCATGTGTATTACCATTTCCAGTACACGATTACATCATAGTTAACTAGCACAGCAGTGACCAGGAGTAAAACAAGTTAGCAAGTGAGCTACTTACGACTGCATTCAGAGTCAGCGCAGAGTTTCTTGTCAGAAAGTTTTGGCATCTGCCTTCCAGCTTCAGAAGTTGGCAGCAAAAGCCACAGTGAAAGAGCAAGCCAGAGTTTACAAGGCATGTCTCTGTGAGAATGCATCTACTGATCTAATGGTCTTATTTTCTGCTTGATGAGCGTCTTGTAGGCTTTATTGCTCCCTTCTGTTGGTGTCTGTGAGGAGGAGGTATAGTAACGGTAGTCCCCTTTTCTGCTCTCCCTACCCCCTGCCTCAAACATGAACACACACACAGAGCTCCTTTCAAACCCTTCAAGCAGGTAAACAGGATGTTGGGATGAGGAGGAGGGCCAGACTGGACAGACCCCTGCTTGTGTCCTGACCTTCCTCTCTCTCCATTTCTCACCTTGTGTCACTCCCACTCCAACAGCAGAGTGTTAGACTTTGTCTCAACATATTTCTCAGAGTTAACCTATGCGTTCCCTACTCAGAGCAGGATCTTCTGTGCTGTCTCTCAGAGAAATCCTTCCTCTGTTTGTGCTCTTTACCTTTTCAGCTCAAGAGGTGGAGCCACTGGCTGTATTTGCATACTTTATGTTTCCACTGCCAAGGAAACCAGCTGAGCCTCCCTTGTGCAAACACTCCCAAACACACACACACACACACACACACACACACACGCACACTTACTAAACAGGAAGACTATACCTGTTTGGTGTGAGTTGGCTGGGAACTGACGGGTAAGAGATTTAATTTTTGTTCCTTTGGTAAAACAAAGTCTGTCAGTTCTCATAATGAAAACAAATCATGTTAAAGTAAGAATCCTTACTTTGTTTTTAAGGTATTTTAAATAGGATAAACAGCATGAATCCATGGTGGCGGGTTGTGTTAACAGGTGAGAAGGCAGAGAATAAGATTAAGCTTAAAGACAGAAAATGACAGGGGAGCCTGAGATATCAGATGGCGACTGCATTATAACCAGAATTTAGTTTCTTTAGACAGAAGTCATATGAACATGACCCTGCAGGAACTGGACATAACACAGTACCAGTGTCTTATTACTTACAAAGACTTTACTAAAACGTATTAACTAAGACTTGCCAGGTGGACAATTGTCTCTTAATGATTTTGTTAAAATCAGTTAGCTTAACACGCCAGATTTCCTGTTGTATTTAGCGTTATTAGTGAACCACAGAGCCTTTGGAATTTAGGGAGGGGAGCAGAACAAAGCTAAAAGTGGAGCTGAGATTTTGTTCTGAGGAACAAAAGCACCTGTCAGACAAAAGATCTCCTTAAAGGCCATGTAAGATAATATCACTACAACAACAACAAACTTGTCTGACACTTGCAGAATTTATCATACATATCCTGAAATTTACAGTTAATCACTTTGTTTTCTGTGTTATTGAAAATCTTTTCTTGCCCACAGAGTTGTCTGTGAAAAGGATACCATACTAGCATACTAGACCACTGGCAGTGAAAACAACATTTGGCAGAGACAGACTGGGTTATACAACACACTCATCAAACCGCTCCAGATCAGAGCAAAGAAGAAGAAAAGAAAAGGATTCCTGATTTTACAAAAAGATTAATGGCTGTCCAGCAGCCATCTGTATGAGTGTGGATTACAAGGCTTAGGATAATGCTTTCTAACTGAGTCCAACAGACGTGCAACTGTCAACAATGTTCACCACCAGGAAAAACAGTCTTCCCTCTCCCAGCCTGGAGGACTCTTTCTTCCCTCTCTCCTCACCCTCCACAGTCTCTCTGTCTCTAACTATGCCTTCATCCACATCCTCTCCTGGTAGCATTGACAATGGAGGAGGGATAGAGACCGATCTGATACTGGCTGCAGAACTGGGACAGGCTTTACTGGAGAAAAATGAGGAGCTGGCAGCCTCTCTGGAGCAGAGAGAGAGGGAGGTGGAGGTACTGTAAACTGCGTTATTATAACGGTGTCACAATTATGCAAACAAAAGCTGTAGTGAGAAGGGAACAAAAGGACCATTGAATATTTTTAAAACCACAAACAAGCAAATGAGTGAGCAAAGTCCACAGTACACCTCATACTGTACAATAGAAACTACAGATATCCCATCCTATTCAACAAATACATAGGATTAAAAACACAGATGTTAAACTGACATTAAATATATCATTTAAATGTGGGGGCATTACAAAAATGTTGTGAAAAAAATAAAATACATTTTCTATTGATTACATTCTTACATACTACTCTGACACTTTTGTCTGTGATATTCAGATACACATGTGTGGGACTGGTATGTAAAAATCTGACATTGGACAGTGGGCTACAGTTAAAATGCAGAGAGATTTTCATCGCTGGGGAAATATATTTAATTACAGTATTATATCTAAGACTATAGTTAGTAAAGTAAGCACTCACAATTGTAGTGTTTTCTGGTTTTCTTTAAGTATTTTTCCTGTGACTTACGCTGTCATTATAAATCTGTACCTGGTGAGAAAAAATCAACAGGACAGCCCTTTATTGTAAATGAAAAACATTGTGTCATGTGCCAGTAGGAAAGCACAGGTGTCAATAATCAAATTAATGGCTGAATTCCATTTATTTGCTTTAGCTTCAGGGTCCTGGTATAGTGCATGCTGGCTCAGGATCACAATGGCTTACTGGAACCTTGAACATAACAGAGCAAGTGTTATTAATGTTATTAATAATGTTATTAATAGCACAGATGTTCCTGTTATGACATATAAAGAGGCCTTTCAGTGAATATCACTGAATCTAATTTTGGTCTCTTCAAATGCTTTAGCTGCAAGTCAAATGAACACAGGAACAGAGTTATCCATCTGCTTTCAGAATCTGACATCTTCATGTGGCCTTGAAGCCTATTAATGTTGTGCTTAATGTCTCAGGTTTTACAGCAGGAGAAGCATGTTCTTCAGAGGAAGCTGGAGATGAGTGAACTAGCATCTGGGCAAAAAGAGGCAGAGCTGACAGCTGATGTAGCTGCCTTGAAGGCTGAGCTGGAGCGATATCACAGCCAGGGGCAAAGCCGACGAAGAGATGAGAGTGAGCAGTTGACTCAGTTAAACAATCATAACCAACGATTGGTGGAGCAGCTAGCAGAGGTTAGTTTATACTACCAATGATCAGGCTGCCTCAACCCTGTCATTAGTGACAGTCCCACCAAGAAAACATCATAGTTATGCTGTTAGAATGAACAAAATCCAGGTGTATGTGTGTGTGTCTGTGCATGTGGGTTTTTGTGATGTCAAGTCATAGTCACGTAGGCAGGAATAATGCAGACAAGCAGGTTTAGGGAGTTCTGTCTTTGTCTTTCATTGAACAAAAGACTTTCTCGGTATATCTGTCTCCCACCCAACTAGGCTGTAACACTGGAACACGCCTTGAGGACTGAGCTTCGTTCCCTCAAAGAAGACATGGAAGAATCATCTTTTAGCCGAACTATCAGCTTCACGCAATTACAGAATGTACAAGCAGAGGTACACTTAACCATTCAGAAATCACTGGCACAGGCTGAGTGTGACAGTCATGAACATATTATGCTATATCAAATGCTTCAAGATAGGTCATACACAAGAACACTGCAATACTATGAAACTACCATGAAATTATAATACAACATGAAAGTAAGGAGCAGTTAGTAAACCTTGTGAGGCAAGTCCAAATCAAGTCACCCCTAAGGAGCAAATTCAAAGCCAGTTGCAAGTCTTTTACTGCAGGTCCTTTTATGCTGGCCTTTAAATAACATGGCTTTTGAACATTTTAATTCCAACATTGTGTTAACCTTGGTCCTATACTAATGAAACAAAGTCCTATCAAAGCATTATTCCTAATTATTTGGGGATTTTACCAAGTCAGTAGACTGAGATTTAAAGGTTTTTGTTTAAAGTTTCAAGTTAGGTCAAGTCCGTTGTGAGTAAAGTCTGACATAAGTCAGTTTGAATCAAATTTAAAGTCCTTATTTTGTTAAGTTTACAGCTGTGCTGCAAGATGGAATTATTAGCAGAATAGTAAGTAAACTCACCAAGATTTAACAGGCTCAGGGGCGTACAGTAAATATCCATATTTCAAAGCATCAAAAACAAGTTTATTGGACTAAATTAAATGAATGAAATATATTTAAATGTTCACCATATATAAAAGAGGCTTAGTCCAGCAGCTAGAGTGTTCATTTTTTTAATGTAAACATGGCAATAATTTCAGTAAACACTTTATTTCACCTCTTTTATTGCACGATTTATATATATTTTGTGTTTTTTTCATCTGTCCCTCCTTCTCCAATAGAACAGAGTCTTGTTAGAGCGGCTGTCACACATAGAGGAGCAACTAAAAGCTTCACAGGAGGACAGTGACAGACTTCGCGTTGAGAGAGAGGGACTACGAGAGAGACTGACGGAACTCCAGGTCAAACTAAAAGAGAAGGAAGCAGAGGTGAGCATCAATGACTGGCTGGTATTTAAGAAGGACTGTGGCATTGAAAGATGAAGTTTAGTGGAACAGGAAGAGAATCGTGACTGCAGCATGAGACATTAGCGATCACTAACAGAAGTCAGAAACAAAAGTTTGAAGCTTTTGATCTGTTTGTGTGTGTGCGTGTGTGTGTGTGTACTTGTGCCTGCCTCACTCTCTGTGTGTTTGTATGCATATATAGCTAGAGCAGGAGCAGGGAGTGGTGTTTGAGTTGCGTACCTTGAATCGCTCTCTGCAGCAAAGGGTTCTGAACCTGGGAGAAGAAAGCATCCTGGATAGTACTCTCACACAACCTTTGTCTCTACTTAGCGAAATTCAGCAATCACAGGTACACACAGAGACAACACACTAACTGGTGCACAATAACTAACCTTTGCTAGTGTTTAGTCATTTTGACCCTATACTGGCATCCTTCTTTTGATAGTGTGAGACTGATACTAAACACTAACACCTAGTAATAAGTGTTTTGACCTGAATGACCCCTGTGTCCGTTGTCTTGTCGTGTATCTCTTCTGCTAACTAGGCTAAGGAGGCTCTTCTAGCTCACTCCACAGTCCTGCAAGCAAAAGATGATGAGATAGAAACACTGAAAGAGGAGGTATGTTGAACTGTTTACAAGTACATGCAGTTCTCAAATACACAGCGACTTCTAAAACAAAAACATGGTGTTTGACTTGAGCAGAGAGGGTTAAAATAACCTGAAGCGGGTGGAAATTCTTGCTACTATGTGTATGAACAAATATAGCTGTATATGCTCTTTACTCTAGCATATAAAAGCAAAAGAGCAACAGTTTAAGACATAGGACCCACCCACTGAGGCAAATCATGCCAAGTAGCCTAGTTCACAAGCAACACAATGGGAAAAATGAATGCAGATATCATGCTGCATACATGATATAATATCAAATTTATTTGACGGATAGCAGTTATAAAGCACCATAAAACTGTTAGCTGTATTAAAGGCACCGATTTATCATTCTCCTTTATTTTTCATTCATTAATACTGACACGCATCACATTTTGACTCTGGCAGGGGTGACACCAGTAGCCATATTTAAATATTCTTGATATTTTAATGAAGAACAAGACTTTTAAACTAGTTTACTGTTTTTTTTTTCTTGTTGTAAAAGTATATCCGATAGAAATTATTATTAAAAGCAGACATTTTTTAAATGGTCATGTATGCCTTTGAATTGCACACAGCTGCGGTCTCAACGAGAAGAGCTGGTGTCTTTAAGGGAGGAAATCGCACCATTTAGAAGCAATCCTGGAAATCCAAGTTACAAGTAATGCTGCACAACAACACATTTGTTGAATTCATTCAATTTAGTTGAACCTACAGGATTATATGGTATGCTTTGGTAATTTGAATACAAATGTAAAGTTCCCTAGAGAGACAACTGGCCATGGTGCAACAGGAGAAAGAATCATTAACTCAGCAGCTTCTCAACACCATCCAACAAAAGGTGACGCTGTCTCAAGAGCTGGATGCCTGGCAGGTGAATAAGTGTCCAGGGATATAAAATTCAAAATAATATCTTTTTGTAACACATTTTCATTTTGTTGCAGGAGGACATGCGATTGGTGATCAATCAACAGGTGCAGCAAAAGCAGGAGGAGACACAGGAGGATGAACAGAAAGAAAGCACAGGACTCCAAAGAAGCAAGTCTTTGAAAATGAAGGGCGAAGTAGGGAAAAGATTCTTCTCTTTTTTCAAGGACAAATGACAGAGAGAAGAAGCAGCAGTTTAAGGGGAAGTATCACTCTTTATCCTTGCCACTGTGAGCTTATGCTGCCAGATAATGAACACGGCAATGTGTTATCAGCATCAACATGTGAAATGTTTACAGACCTCATATCTGAATTTGAATGTATTTGAATATATTTATATACATTGATGTACAGTAACAAGTGTATCAGTAATTTCAGTTTCTAAGACTTTATATTAAAATGTTAAAGCCAGTCTGTAATGGATGTTTTACAATTTCTGGGTTGTTTTTTTTTTAACCATAGAATCTTAAAGCTACACTATTTAAATGTTTTTGGTCAGGCTGTGTGTTCCTACAGAGAGCTAAAAGAGTATTATTAGTGCAACTGCATACAAAGTTAATGGAAAGATGCAAATTTACAAGAATAGAGTGAGTTGATGGAATCTGAGAACGTTTCAATACTGGGTTTCTGGGCCTCGATTGTGTCCAGAGAGGACAAAGGCGAGAGACTAGACATAGATAATAGAAAGAATCGCCGTTTCTGATGAGTTCTGAGTTAAGTCAGAGGCTTAGCCAAACACAAGCACAGTATCCTAACACACTCCCAAAGGCATGGTTGGTGCATCCAGGTAATATCTGTACAATATATCAGGTTTTTGCAGCATGAAAACACAGTCGAGAGCATAGTTTTCCTCAATTACAACACTTTGAAGCACAAAAAGAGGAACTTAATACAAACCTCTGACATATTTTGACCTAATAACGTTGTAATGGTGAACAATAGCAGACATGGGGCAACATGAAACCTTTAGTGTTTTTGTAGCTCTCTAGCCATGTGTTAAATGTCCTATATTCTCATTTATGCTTTGTTTAGGTCTTTTTAAAAACTCCTGGGAAACAAACAATATTTGACTCGGTAACACTTTATTTTACAGGTCTGTAAATTCCAGTTGATTTCCAAATAATATCCAAAAAATCAAGTCCTGGAAAGAACCATATAATTTGGTACAAATTATAGATAAAATAGATCCGCTGGTATACTTCGAAATGTTAAATAACCTGAGGCTTTTATTCAGAAAACAGAAGGTGAAATTTGTCTACAAACAACAATGCAGTTCAGTATAAATGAAGCAAATATTAAGTGAAGTTTAAACTGAGTAATTTCATTCATGAAAATTCACCTGTAAGCAAAAAGTAAATTTAACACAACTCAGTGGACTAACTACAAAAACAGTCTCAGAACTTTGTCTTTATTTACCTGTAATTAGCACCAAATCGCATGGTTCTTTACAGAAAACTTTCATGAAACTACGTGGAACTAGCGTACCTGTAAAACAAAGTGTTAACCACTGATTCTTTAGCTTGCTAGAAGCACAATTATGTTTAAACAACCAAAACAATGACTTAAAGGTGGCTCATAAGAACCATGGCGCTAAGGGTTAGGCGCTAATTTTGTTTTTCACTACAAGTGAACCATTTTATATAACATGCAGTAATTTGATCTGTTGTTAACACTATAAAAATATTAATCATGAAGAAAAAAAAGAACAATGACAGAAATAACATCTTTAATAAATTAAGTCCAAAAAGACAGTCAACCCTTTCTACTTCTCTCCATACTTATATTACATAATGTATAAATAAAAGATGTGCAACATTTCATATGTTAAATGGGACTGGAAACGTCCAGAAGCAGCGTGAGCGGTGTAGGTTGCATACAGGTCAGTGTTACCCCATGTCTTCATCTATATACTGTACATACATTATAGTCCTAGCCCCATGGACTCAGTGCACAGCCACTGACATCCCTCAGCTGGAGGAGGGTTTATATGGCACAGCACCATTTCTCTTAGAGTCAACGGGCTACATGTTCATGTGTGGAAGTCTCACATACTGGAAAAAAAAAGATGTTCAAACAATAACTTACTCATATACAGCTTTAGAGATCATACTGATTTCCCTAATTTACTAAAACACAGAGAGCTGAGATTTCTGTTGACCACTTTGTTTTTAGATTGACCCTCTAAGCAGCGGTTGGTGGAAGCCAGCTCTCAGGAATGGCTTGGGAAAATCAGTGCACATTTACTCAGCTTTATTTTTTCTCTGTTAGTGTTATGCTGAGGGCAGCAACTCTTTCGGAAGCGCCAATATTCACAATTTAGAAGACAGATGCCAAAGAAAACAATTTTCAAATAATACTGACACAAATGTAGCCAGGAAGATGGGAAAATGCATAAATCAGTTTTATAAACAACAATGTCCTTCAGAAAATGGTCAGCAGAAAGGTCAGGCACACTGTACATAAACATACTAGTTGATGGGTTAAGACATGTAAAACACTGTCTTTAAATACAACCTATATACATCTAGCTCCTTTATGAATACCTACAGTATAAAATGTATTTGTCTTCAGTTAACAGTACATTAGGCCTCTTCTCCTTTTTGTGTACACTGTCCAGAAGGTGATGCGCAGTCTGCTTTCTCAGAGACAGTAACTCATCAATCACATATGGTGAGCCCCTCAAAATGTTAATCCAGTCTTCCTACTGTCAGCCCATCACAAAACATCATCTCCATTTTGAGAGGTAGGTTGCAGGATGAGATGCATGGATTTAAGAAGACATTTGGGTTTCATCACCCAAACAATCCACGCTACTCGAGTGGTTCCAAATGCTTTACAGAGGCGGATAAACCTCAGAAGATCAAATCATGAAATCAGTTTGAAACCGGTCTGAAACTGGTTTCTGGCTGGTTGTCCTGTCAGTGAGTTGTAATGCCACCAGGGCTTAGTGGAGGATTATCCCACGTTGACACCTAGCCCCACTTGCAGCTTGTCACCTCTGTGATTTACAAAGGCACCCATAATCAGGGTGGCAGGGAGTGGGGTAAGACGCTTCTCCAGCACACCTCCTATTATGCACCGACTGTTTATCATACCTGGATACAAACCCAGAAAAAGGTCTCATATACTGTATGGTTTCTTAATGGTTTTCATTAAGCATGACATGTTACTCATAAAGAAACATACCTCGAAATACCATGTTGGCCTCTGGCAGTTCCATCTGATACCCAAAAGAGGTTGTGGTCTCCTGTGTCCTGGTGCTGGCCTCAAACTCTACTCCAACTTGGATCTGGTGAACACACACACACGTGCATTTTTGCAGTATGCACATAAAATAAATGTTGTGTCTATACAGTATGGTGGTATTGGCTGTACCTGTTTGTTGGCTCTGTGATAATAGCTAGCATGGGCACCTCCTTTCCCAGCATTCAGCGTCGCCACCCAATTTGGTCCTGCACGAAGAGCCCGAAAAATATGAGATGCTGGTGGTAAATCAACCAAAACATATCAGAAAATATGGCAGCTAAATTCAATCACATGTTTATAGTAGACTCATAAATCAAAAGAAAATCTCACTTGAGTATTGTCCTGCCAAAGTAAGAATTCCTCCTTCCTCTGCTCTTCCCCGATGGTAGACCAGCTCCCCTCCTAACACCAGTCCAGCAGACACACTCTGCAGGAAGTGTGCCACAAGGATAACTATCCAAGAGAAAAATACACAGAAGAATCACAGATAGGATCACAAAATACACAATAAGAAATCTGGCAAAAATTAACACAAAGCAGTTATTGTTTATGCTGGACAAAGATAAGTGAGTCAACACAGCATTTTGATGCAGATACTACTGATGACTGTAAAACTGGGTGATGCTCAGGTGAGGCTCTTATTATTCCACTGCTCACCTGACTCTCTGAGGATGTCTGGGTTGGCTACTGTCACAGCAGCAGTGAAGTCGTTCCCTCTGTACTCAGTCTCAAACTGCCACGTTACAAAGTGGGACTGTTGGGTCTAAAACAATCAAAAGTTCAGGAGGTGAGGTGTAACTGATGTTTACAGAAACAATGACTGAACATGGGATGGAACAGATTACGTTACGGAAAGAGAAAGACATCAGGACCTCACCTGGAACACTGTTCTGGCTCGTACACGTTCTGTGAGATGCAGCAGAGCATGAGCGTTCAGACTTCCCGAAGAGTCCATCTCACCAATCAGTGCTGGGGCATCCTAAAATGTGAGGAAGAAGAAGAAGATGCAATCTTTCAACTAAAAAAGGCAGCAGCTTTATCTGTTTTCAAATGTTCTATACAGCTAAGCACATTAAAGATAAAGCAGTGTTAACATATTTATTATCTGATGACTTGTGCTTGACCTTGTCCTTGCTGTAATCATCACACTGCAGATGCTCCACGTGGAATCGATAGTATGACGGACTGACAGCGCTGAGGTGGAGAGTATGACTGGCCTGGAAGCAAACATATGCATCATGATCAGAATTATAACATTTTAAAATATAAACGTTTGACACCCTTATTGTACACACCAGTTAACATGGGCGGAAGAGTTACCTTGAAGAAGCTGCTCAGAGTTTTATTGACGATCATCTTAACTCCCTCAATCTGTTGAGGAAAAACATCTGGGGAGAAAAACAGAGCAAAAACATTAACAACACATTTAATATGTCTATATGCTCCGCAACTGTGTTATTGTTCACCACTACAAACTGACTTCAGAAATGCCCAAGTCAACACGGTTCCATTTTTAGATAAACAGATTAAGTCTAAGTCAGTTCACACAGCTTGATTTGTGCTTGAGAATACTGATATTGGGTCAAGAAAAACTGACAATGGGGGGCAACAATGGTGCGGTGGGTAGAGCAGTCTTCTCCCAACCGGAAGGTTGAAGGTTTGAATCTCGGTGCCTGCAGTCCACATGTTGAAGTGTCCTAGGGCAAGACAATGAACCCCCCAAGTTGCCCGTGATGGCAGCGCACAGGTGGCAGCCCAGGGCCCTCGGCTCCAAACAAAATTTCGTTGTATGTGTCACAATGACAAAAAAAAAAATAAAGCTTTTTCTTAAAATAATTAAAACTTTTACATGGGTACCATACCAAAGAAAAACTTTACAAATTATTTTGAGAGTGCAAACTGCATGTAATTTTTGGTGTGGATATAAACATACTGTTTCACTAAGACAATACTGGCAGTGTTTCTGTCACCACTGGCAGCCAATGTACATTCAAGAAAACCGTTGTGGCCTTAAAACAAGAAGACACAAGACATGGGAAAAATATTTGGACCTTTAACCTAACATTTTGTAGCACACCCTTTTGAGGCAATTTAAATATGCTCAATGACTCATTACAAAATTGAAGATACCAGAACAGCTTGCTTGAAATATCAATATCTTTGTAGAACAAACAAATTCATCTACAGTATTTTTACAGTGTCTGTGTTTTATTCTATGCCACAACAAAGGCATGCAGATACAGTATGTATGACAAAAAATCTTTTCATTTCAACACATTTTAAAGAGGAATGGAGCATTGTTTTAATAAAGTGTAAGGGTACCAACATGTTTGTCCACATCTATACAAAGTGCTTGTTGCAATGAGCATGCAATTTGCATGATTCTTTTGTATTGCCTAGTGTGTATGTATGTCACAGTTCTTGCTTTCTAGCCAGATACACCTTTGCAGTTCCTGTGGAGAGAGTGAAAGCTGCCTGGGTTGGGTAGGCGACCATCTCTCCTCTCCCAGGATGGTGGACTGTCCCAGTGAGCAGGATGTGCATCCCAGCGAGAAGGAGGGGGGTCCGTGGAGAAAGGCCAGTTGTGATGGCCTGGACCAGAAGACAAAGCCAGAACGCTGCCCATGTGGGCACAACACTTCCTATATAACAAAAGGAGACAAAGGAGGGATTTAAGATGATGCCTTCACCAATTAAATTATATAATTTGCAGCAGTACATGCACTTTTTAAACCCAGATTTTGTCCTATATGAAGAGAGCAGAGACTAGTGTAATGCATGCCCTGTAATATGATACAGGTTGTCAGTTGAGCCTGATGACATTTACATGGAGTATAGACAATGTTCTGACCCTGGATAACACAGGAAATTTAAAGGTTTGTTATTGCACCTACACCCACAGAGGTATCCCAGAGGTATCCACAAGTTAATGACATCAAAGATGAGAGCAAAATGGAGAATAAAAGCTTATGCTTTTTATTTATTTTGGTAGGTCTTTAAATTGGTTTTATATCGGATTGCAGGGGTGCCTATGGCTATGTGCATCATGTAAAGCTGTCTGTTGTGCAGGTGCGGCAATTCCGCTAGCTAGCATGACCTAAGCATCAGCAAACACCCTAGTTGTTTTACTACCTACTTCCAACGTTATCAAGAGATCTTAAAATCCCAATATGAACTGAGAGATGCACATCCGAAAAACTGTCAAGTCGTTTAATAAACGAAAAAATGAGAAACTAACTGATGCTAGGATCAACTGATGCTGCAAACACCCCCACTCCTCCAGATGTGATGCGCCACCCTGCAAATATGCCCGTCTGAAAACACGAGTTGAATTATGTGGACTTAAAAATGTAAACTTTTATAATTACATGTATTAAACCGGCAATTTAGTTGCAATATTATTAAAATAACAACTATACATTTTCTCTTAGATAACTTTAAATTAAAATGCATTTGTTTTTTAGCTTTGAGAACGCCGGTAAAGAGGGTTCGGGCAGTAGGAGAAGTTCAGTCATTGTATTCTACATTAGCGTTAATATAGTTTGTGTCATTTAACTTTGCCGGGTCTTAACTACCAGATATGGACCTTGCTTACTAAAATATGCAGTCACTCTCCTCATATATTAGACCGTGAAGCGGACAGGGTGGTCATTGTCGCTCCTACGCGCAACTCTTCCTTTCGCAATCAGAGCTGTAAAAGGTGGAGATAGATTTTTTTGGCCAGGCTTTCGGGGAATTTTAGTTTCTACATTTCTAGCTGGACTGAATATGTCTCCTTCGCGGTCAATATTATTGGTGGGAGAAGGGAACTTCTCGTTTTCTGCCGCTGTGAGCCAGTTACACGCTGAACAAGAGACCAGCATAACGGCCACTTGTCTGCAGCAACAGGATGAGGCACTGCGGCATGAAGGTGCAGCCATTAACATTCAGATCATCAAGGACTCGGGTACGTGTTTGTGGGTGCTTTCATAACTGAGCTGCATTTTACAGGGCCACACTTAGAGACACTTTTTGTATTTGTTATTCAGGTGGGACTGTGCTTTTCGACGTGGACTGCACAAAACTGAAGGAATGTGCATCTCTGCAGGGCCGTGTGTTTGACCGTGTGGTGTTCAACTTTCCCCACTGCGGGAGAAAGAGTGGGGTTAAAAAGAACAGAGAACTTCTCAAAAACTTCTTCCTCAGGTAGAACTACACCCGTGGGATTCAATTTCACGTGAATTCTTCAGCATTACTGTGGTATATACGTAATGTCAGCCAGTGAAAACAGTTCAGTTCACTGCATCGAGACTGAAATTTGGCCTCTTCCTTTAAGTGCTTTTTTAAGAAAAAGCATATTTAAATTTCTCAAAAAATGTATTGTTAAAAAGATTAGGATTATTATTAGTGTCAATTTATCCCAAGTTGTCTACAATCTTTATGAAAATGTCCTGAATACTTGTGTTTCCTTTTCTGTGCTTCCAGTTGCATTCCTTTGTTGGCTGAAGATGGGGAGGTTCATGTTTCCTTGTGCAATGGTCAAGGCGGGACACCAGTAGACCAGCCGAAGCGAGAGTGGCACAACAGCTGGCAGGTGGTTGCCATGGCAGCAGAAGCACACCTAATCCTTAGTGACATCCAGCCTTTTGAAAGTGAGAGATACCAGAGCTACAAGTGCACTGGATACAGGTAAGGAGTAAAGGTGAGTGTACAAATAGAAACAGAAGTGTGTGTGTGTGTTTTCCATGTGTGCTTGCATAGTGAAATTGTCTGATTATATTGTTGATGTTGCACAGGAGCCAGGATAAGGGCTTTCATGTGGAGAAAGCTTTGCTCCATGTGTTCACTCGCAGCCTCCCCTACACCTCTGCTCAGATGCTTAAGGTGGAGGAGGTTATTGAAGGAGGGAAGGTCCAGTACACCATACCAGCTGAACTCAGTGATTTCATATTCAGGTACAGAAACACCAAGACTCATGCTATTTGTGTAATAAGACACAGATGCAAAGAAACCCCTTTCTTATTGTCTTTTATTTTTCACCAGGGGATTTCTCTGCTCAGGTTCTGTTCACCCTGTCAGACTGGTACAAGATTTTCTTCTTGAGGGGCTGACGGAGAAGTGGTCTGTCTCCATGACAACAGAGACCCTTCCTTTCCTCCTCCCGGCCAAACAGCTGCAGAAGTGTTGCCGTATTGTAGACAGTACACATCGCAATTGGGTCCACCTGTTTGAGAAAGACCTCAACTCTGACACTCATACCTCTGTAGACAAACAAAAATATCAGTTGATGTTCTTGGACAGTGAGGGGGACACAGATACACAAGATACTCTGGTAGCCTCATGTGTTGCCTCTGAAAAAGTGGACAGGGCGAGGAACAAAGGATCTGAAAGTCTAAGGCCTGCATGTGCTCTCGAAGTTGATCCTGAAGGGGAAAGTGCTCTTTATATTCTGCGTCCATCACTGCTCCCTCAGATGGAAGAGCTTCTAGCTAAAAAAGGACATTTTATTAATAATGCAGGGAGTATTGGGGAGAATGATGAAGATAACAGAAGTGTTACAATTGAAGGAAATAAGAAGGATGGAGCCTGTGGAAGCTGTAATGGTGTTACCAGCTTGTTATTTGGCATCAGTGGCCTTGTGTTCAGGAACATACCTGTCAACCTCTGGGCTCTGCCTGCCTTTCATGAGCTTCTCCTCAGAGGTGTGTTCCCTTCAGAATGTGAGCCAATCAAATTGCTTGGACAGAGGCTGGAAACGCTGCTCACTCCCTATGGGGTCTGTCTGGTTACAGAACAGGGAGGTCTGCGTCTAATGGCACAGCCAATGGGTTTGGTTGGTAAGGTGTTCGCAAGCAATGCAGGCGAACACATTAGCCATGTCAGTATCACCGTGTCCTTAAATCTGGACCTTCTTGCTGTGCTCCTGTTCTCACTCCCTGACTGGAGGCTGCTGTGGTCACATGACCAACGCTTCTTAAAGCAGTTTGCACTGTGCCCATCACCAGGGACTCCTTTTCAGCCATTTTCCTTGTTCCCCGAGCACTTCAGCTTCGACATCAGCTTCTGGACAGGACCGACGTGGGAGGAGAAGAAGTTCCACGCCGTGGTCCGAGAGGCCAGCCTTGAGACTGTGGAGCAAGTTAAACTCATTGATACATTCTCACATCCTGACCTGAGCCAGACAAGTTACTGCTACAGACTCATCTACCGTTCACACACGCATGCTCTGTCACACACACAAGCCCTCCAGTTTCACAAACACCTGGAGTCTTTACTTTCCTCTCGGTTGAAAGTCACCATCAGATAGCTACATTTTAACCTCTCAGAGGAACAGGGATTTGACATCAGACATTATAATTACAGGTCTGTTTGTGACTACTAAGCTAACTAGAAGCATAGAATATGCAAAACTGTAGATGAACAGTGTTTTACAGTATGGAAGCATTGTTTGTTAAGAGTATGCCTTGAAATGAGAAACAAAGAATTATGTGTATCTATGTGTATTTTATTATACAACAAACCTGTTATTTAAGATAAATGTGTGGGCTGTTGATAATATAAAATAGTAAAGGTCATGTAGTATTTAATGTGACAAGCATAAAGGCAAGTGCTTTGTGATAAAATTGTTGTGAAATCATTAATCTTTGTTGTAATAGCATCTGTAACCAGCAAATGCAGTTTATTCCACTAAGGTTATATGTTTGAGACATTTGGGTAAATACAAATAATATCTTTCTAATATGTTCCTGGAAAGAACTATGTATGCTTGCCTGTAGACAAATGGCACCTTTTGTATGTTCAGTAGATCTGTAATGAACATGACTCATGGGAATGGACTAATTGGAAATGTATCGACTGAGCACTATGTCCACTTTAGGGTCTTCCAAAAAATTCTAACAGCCCCTTGTTTGTAGGAACAACTTGACTGTTTCTTGTTTATCAAACAAAGTATTTTAATTAATTCAATTTGGTCATGTGCTGTGTAACATACTTTGTCAGGGTTATACGCCGCTATTCTCATGACATGATTTAAAAAAAAAAAAAGATATATAGCAAAATAGCTTCTCCATTAATATTGTGTATGTGTTCAGCCTGTCTGATAAATATATGAACAATAAGTGAAAACAGTGTATAATATTGCAGAGAGCATTTGACAGAGAGGTTTCACCCTGAGTCCGCTTTTTGTTCAGGAGTATGCAGATGTATTGTGTATTAAAGTGAAGTAAATACAATCCCTGCAGGAAACATTCAAAATGAAAGGTTAACGCACGGTAACAGTTTATTTCATTAACTTCAAAAAACAAGAACAAAATGCAATAGGTAATTGTATTATGTGCAGAGTTTGGACACCCTACTAAATCAGTACATAAAAACATAGGGTCAGTAAAGAAAGTCCAGCTGAGAAGTGCTTGATCCAAAGCGTTGCTCCAGGTCCATCGTGAACTATTTCAAGAGGCGAAAGCTGAAGCCTTTGGAGAGTTTGTTGTGATGTGTACCACAAAGGACTTTGTAGTTACTGACCTAGGGCACTTAAATACTGCTTTGTTTTTTTATGTTCATGAAATAGAACAGTAACAGTCCAGGGGTTGTATTTACTTATGTCCAGTTTTGCATAATTTTTTTTATGACTCGGACTCAGTCACATAAGATACGAACTGTCAATAACCGGACATCGCCGAAAATGAACGAAGTCCGACTTCGGGAGCAGCGTCGGTAAACATGGCGGCCAAGGCGCTCCGGCAGCGAACCAGGAGAGGCAGCAGACAAGATGCAAACAACGTGAACGTCTCCGCCGAAACTCGGCCACCGAAAGAGGAGAAAGTCAGTGATGACAGCAAAACAACCGACCCTCGGCAAGAGTGAGTATGAACCGTAAGGAGAGGCGTTGCACGCTCCATCGCCGGACTGACTGACAACCTGAGCAGGGGAAGCTAGCTAGGTAGCTAGCTAGCAACTTTGCTATGTTAAACAAGTTATCATCATAACAACATGGTAACAACTGTTGACAACGTCCACCTCACAATCCACGGGACTATGTGCTTACAGTAATTTGAACTAGAATGTTAAGTAATGTTCCTGCTCCATTAATAACTAGCTTAATGGTTTATGTTTTGAGTAACGTAACGTAACTTAGTTGAATGACCTGTCCAGCTTCATTCATTCTCTCCATCCACTGCCAGATTCATGGTTAACGTTGGCAGGCTACTATTGCCATCACTAGTGGGTTCACTCATACTCAGCATGGACATAATCGATAATTTAAAATCATTGGCTACTATTGTTGACATTTTGTTGAAGTCCTTTGAAAGGCAGTTTGGCAGTTTGTGAGGTGACGTGTCATAATAGTATAACGTGAGGATCAGTGCTGAGCTGCAGCCCAGCCGACTAATGTAACTAATCTGATGGACGTGAACAAGAGGAAACTAACAGACACAGACAGCAGTGTAGGCTAACACTGCTACTGTAAAGACCACTGAAATGGTACTAAAATACTGTCATCACTAATGATCTGGACAAGCACACAGCTGTCCACATCTGGGAGGTCATTGTAATGAACATAGGTAAATAACAGAAGTAAATTACTATTGTTCCACTGATAATGTAGTGTCAGACAGTTTTTAAAAATATGTCTTTTGCAATCTGCTCAATGAAAACACTACTAGAAACTACAAACTCCATAGTTACGGATTCAAGGATTCACATTTCATGTGTCACAAGAAACATAAACACTATGTGTAGTAAAATACAGTGTGATATGTTCTTATGAATCGATGGTACTAAAGGAAGTGGTGATGGTGGAGAATGACATAGACCTGCTCAAAAATGGGCCAGACATTGGTCGCTCAATTTAAGCACATGTAGACAGTATTCTAGCATGGTCTGTATAATTAACTGATTAATTGGTTGATTAGTCATTTGACAGAAATCCCCAACTATTTTGATCTTCAATTAGTATGTCAGTCATTTATAAGCAAAAATACTAAAACAATGGCAAATATTTTCTGATCTCAGCCTCTCACAGAAGATTTCCTGCTTTTCTTTGTCATATTCATTTTGCCCTGGTCAAACATAACATTTGAAGACATCACATTCATTTGGGATTGCAATGTTTAAATGATTCTACTTTTACTACTACTAATAATATTAGTAACAGTGATTGTTGCACTAATTCTAATCGTGTTATTCGTGTGTAGCAATACTGATTAAGAAGTAGGATAACTGCTTAAGACAAATAAATTTAAATAACATTTGTATAAACCATTTTTTGGTTTAACTTAAAAGAAAGCAGGGCAGAGGTGTGAGCTTGAAACAGACAACAAACAGGCAAGTAATTGCGAAATCTGGAACCATATGAGTAGTGGAAGACCACTGTGCATCAAGTCAAGACAGATTTTATTTATATAAACCAAAACACCCCCCCAAAACCCTTTAAAGGGAATAAATAATAGGTCTATTGGCACAGTAAGTGGTACGTGGACATAGTTTAGTATAGGTTTCTCTGTGTAATTAGGCCTTGTCTGTTTTCTATTATGAGCTGACATTTATTTTTTTGTTCTACCAAACATGTAATCTTTGTAATTAGGGGCATAATAATTGGCATGCTCTGAAATGATTACCATAATTGTGGCCTTAATTAGTGTTTTATTAAAAGCAGGTGCCTTAGAAACACCAACCAGTACATGTTTAAATACCAATACACAGGTTCATTAGGGCCAAGTAGACTATTTAAAATCAAAGCAATTTTCTATCAATTATACACAAATACATTATTGAATACACTGAGGATGATGTAAGAACTAAACATTTTAATGTTATTTAATACCTTTTGATTCTGAAATTAATCATGTGAATGTTGTATGAGAATTTAGCATTTGTGCATCTGTGTGATTAATTCTTTTCCCCCTATTTTAATAAATAGGCCAGTAAGTCGTGGAGGGCAGGTATGGGCTCCAGAAGGGTCAACTGCATTTAAATGTCTGCTCTCCGCACGTTTCTGTGCAGCTTTGCTCAGCAACATCTCAGACTGCGATGAGACCTTCAACTACTGGGAGCCTGTGCGTACCGCTCACTAATATCAGTAAATCAAGGGTAAACCTGAATTCCCATAAGTACATTCACTTTTCTCCTCACTTGTGTCATTTTCTTGCATCTTAGTCCCACATATAATGTGGGGGAAAAATGTGAGGAGAAAGGAATTTGAAGAAACAGCTTTTAAAGACATGCAACTGATTTCCAGTAAAGGGGCATGTCAGTTAGAGATCCTATCTGCTTGTTAAGTGTGACGTAACATTCCACTTTTGGGTCCAGACTCCTTCAGACCGAAGTGGCGGAGCCTGTCACCCAGTAGACGAAAACATCTTTTTTTGCGAGGCATCACTGAGAGTCAATAAAAATGACTACATTCTTAAGATTCGAATAGAGTAGTCAGTATTGTCGTTCTGCCTGGTGGCATAATAACCAAACATTATTAGGCTATACATGGTTGTAAATGTATTCCATTATATATATATAATGAGTTATATATCTAACTTGTTTTTAATAGTTCCCAGCTTTTACTGTTACTTTAATGCGTAAAATGTGTCAGTGTATAGTCTTTACATTAACTTCGTGTTTACTAGCCAGCTACAATACAAAGGCAGCAAAACAGTGCACCTTTTATAGGCTTTATTTTTTATTAATTTAAGAATACTGAAATATCTAATCAACTGTAGCCATTTCTTGACAGCTGACCCATGATTTTTGATTCCGATCTACTGAAACAAAGGGGAAAACAACACTGTTGGTATATGGAGAGGAGGAGAACGAACCAAATGTTATGTCAGAATAGAATGTTACGTCACCATTTAACAAACGGATACTGGTATTGGGTCCGATATCGGACAGACAAGGCAGACCCACTTGCTGATCCATCATCCAGTTGGCAGCTTGCGCTGGACCATGAACTCACCGTAACCTGATATAACACCATATGAGGCATGACATCCATCTGGAACTTAAAAAATGTGGATTGGCCCATCACTGGTGTCAGTGCACAAAAGACTTCCACAAAAGCTGTTGTCTTGTATCCTTGCTCATGGCTCCTCCTGGCAGCCTACTCTATTCTCAGAGCAGCTGTAAGAACTTTGGGATAGCTTTAAAGATGGTGGACTGAACCCCTTCTAGGTTGAGCAAGGAATGATGAGTTAAGGAAACTGGGATTTACCCCTAAAATGTGATATGCTGTTGTATATTTGTAACCCTCCCAGGGATTTTCTATCTGTGTCATAATAATTTTGCAGCATCTTTACTTTTTGAGGAAATTACTTCTTTTCTTTCTTTAAATATTCATGTCTGTAATTGTGATGACTGGTTTGACAGATGCACTACCTGCTGTACGGCACAGGAATGCAGACATGGGAGTATTCTCCGCTGTACGCCATCAGGTCGTACGCTTACTTATGGCTACATGCTCTTCCTGCTTGTTTGCATGCCCATGTTCTACAGACAAACAAGGTAATTCTTCCAAACCTGCTGTCATGTCATTGCTTACTGTTGGAATTTTAAATGTCTTGTGCTGAAATACAGTGTAATCAGCTCTTTTGTGCTTTCCATTTTTTCTTTACTGTAGGTCAACAGTGTTGTCATAATAGGAAATAATTTTTGTGTTGCAACCTAAAAACCAGTGGTAAATCATCTTAAACAGGCTCACTTCTTTTCAGAAAAAGAATGTTGCCATGTATGATTTCATACACTAACACATAGAGGTATGTATAATGTATTATCATAGTGGAGTGTTATGCAGCAGTTTCAGGCCTCTATTATGATTGTGTTGCAGGTCTTGGTGTTCTACTTTGTACGATGTGTCTTAGCATTCTCCTGCTGTGTCTGTGAGCTCTATTTCTACAAGTGAGTTTACCCTCCTCTTAAATGTAAACAGCCATCCCAAGCACTTGTGTTTACACATCTGGGGCTGATTTATATAGCTACTTATGGATTTATGAATAGAAGTTAAACATTTGGCTTGTTTGTTTGTGTGTGCCACAGGGCAGTGTGTAAGAAGTTTGGGTTGCATGTTGGCCGCCTGATGCTTGCATTTCTTATCCTCAGCACAGGAATGTTCTGCTCATCTGCAGGTTGGTTGGTTTAATGAGTTCTTTCTGTTATCATCTCTTTAGATCCTTGACATACTGTATATACACTGGACTTGGCATTACCACTTCCTTCCATTATGCAAAAGTGAATCCAAAATATTATGTATATGGCAGCTGCTATCTTGCTTTTTTTGCAATCAGATTCTGCCTAGTAGTGACCAGAAGTGGAGTGACGGCATCGGCACACCAATCAAAGCTGTCATATCAATTGAAATACACTTAAATTTATATAATCAAATAACTTACTAAACACAGACTTATTAGAAAAATGACCACTTGTACACATGATAATATCTACCCAAAACCACAGAAGTGACCTCTGGCTTCACTTCTGGGTGTTCTTATCCTGTCCATCATTTTTACAGTCGATGGTCGAGATACATGATCTCTTCACTTTGTTATATCATATACATTTATAGCACAGTGAACAAAAAGTGGAACAAAACCCTCTGTTAAATTGTGCTATACATTTTAGTGTGAACATTTCATTTTAGTGAGGTTCACAATGTTTCCACACTCTCTTCTTTCTTTGCTCTTTTGTATTTTATTAATCATCCCCCCATTTGTTCTTTGTCCTCAGCAT
>NW_018127918.1:55854-64761 GCF_001952655.1 Monopterus albus
ACTGGTTTCCATGACAGGGTGGTTTCAGGACTCGACCCCATTAGCTATTATGGGTGTGGCTGCCGGTGCTATCATTGGATGGCCGTTTTCTGTTTTGATCGGGTACGATCATGAGCCAAAGCGCCTAATTATTGGCACTGCTTTTCCCAGACAGACTTGTGAAAATGATTACATGTTGCACAGGTATCGTATATTTTCTCTGCAGGATTCCGATCGCTTTTGACTTGTTGGTGTTAAAGAAGCAGTGGAAAAGTTTTATCACCTGGGCAGCTGCCGCTCTGCTTCTGCTGCTGGTGAGAATATGTTTAAAATAATGCATGGAAAGGCTTTACATTTACATAGTACAAGAGAAATGTGTGTGTAGATGTATTTCTTAAAGTGTCAGAGCTACAGTTTGTGGGAAAACTAATCATTAATGCATATTATGTGTCATACAGAAATTTATATAACATAAACATTGTCGTGGTAAATATATATATATATATATTCTATATAGGTCTACTTGTGATTTTTCATGAATGATATGTATTAAATTTCTGTTGCCAGAACTAAATGTGTATCCTGTGTGTCTTTTCCAGGTACCCCTGGTGGCGCTGGACTCTTTCTTTTATGGCAAACTGGTCATTGCTCCGCTTAATATTCTACTGTATAATGTCTTCACACCACATGGCCCTGATCTGTATGGTAATATATAAGAGCACACATCATTAATATAGCATTTTTTATCATGTCGAAAGTCAGATTGGTGAACAAATCTACAAACACATTAAAAACAAAGACACCATTTATCAAATATCATCTTGTCACTTTAGTTTTTTACGTAACCAGACTTTTAACCTTTTTGCAAAAAGCCCATATCTTGCTAGATCTCTCAAGTCTGCTGTAACTTTTTCCAGCCATGTGAAGCATCATAAGAAAAGGCAGAATGGCAAAAGGTGTAATCACCTCTAACAGCAGCTCGTGTCTTACAGCTAGTGGTTCTTTTCACATATTTGGAGCGCACCACTGGGCGAGTGCCATTTAATATCTTAAATACTAGTATGGCATCAGCATAATATCCTAGTTTTTATCAACTTAAAAGATCATAGTTTAATAAAATGTCACAATGATGATGTTTTTTTTCTAAAACCTTCAAAATGTGTTTATATGCTATCGACACCAACTAGTCAAACAATATGTGATGTGTGGGAGAATCATTGCATTCAGGACAAATTTAGTAGCTTCTGTTGTACTATAATACCGGGTTTGATTATAGCCACTAGCCTACAGCCAGCGATCATTGTCGTATGTGTGCTGTGCGGAAAACAAGATGTGACGTTTCATTTTTGTAAGTGAACAATGTCAAATCATACTAGAGGAAACTAGAGAGGATGAGTTAGTAGAGCATTAGAAGTAACACTCGTATGAGTGTAGTCTGGATATGGTGTGTACTGTATGTACATACACTCTGTATAAGACAGTTAAGATGTGCAATACTGGAAGTGACTTGCATGTTCAGGGTATTTATTAAAGTAAATGTTCAGCTGATGGTATATTACTTTTAGTTTAGTGACAAAATAGAGCAAATGGATCTTAAAGCTACATTTAAAGTTGCACTGCTTTTACTGGACTCTAGAGGACGTACCATCAACACTGTCATATCAAGCCCAATGAGTGTAGGTGCCAGTAGGGTTCTGTTCCTCTCTACTGAGTTGGCAGAAATAACCAGCAAATTAATAATTCACAGGCAATAATACAATATGTTTAGGACCTTATTGTCATTGTCCCCACATCATTGTTGAAAGTTTTATCTTGTATAACAAATACTTTGATAATTGACCCTGTTGGATACAGTTATGATGTTTTATTGTGATAGTTTGTACATGAGCTGTAATTTAGTTTTGGCTGCTTTGTGCTGTTTAATCTTCAGGTACAGAGCCGTGGCATTTCTACTTTGTAAACGGGATCTTGAACTTCAACCTGGTGTTTGCTCTGGCACTGTTTTCTCTACCACTCACTGCTCTCATGGAGACTCTGTTACAGAGGTTCAATGGTAAGGACTGGATGTACAGTCATGTGAAAAAATTAGGACACATTTTGAAAGCATGTGTATTTTGTAACATTTTTTAATATATGGTTATTTAATCTCAATTTTAACAATACAGAGAGATTAAAGTAATACAACTAAACAAGTAAAACTGAAGAAAAGTCTTTTCAAGATCTTCTGTAAATGTAATTCTACAAAAATACAACCTCCTTAGTATTGGCATAGCAGAAACAGAATTAATCACATTTAAATTAAAGTCTTTTTTCTGCATTGTTAAAAGTAGTCCCTCTTGTGATTTTCATGTGCTTGTGCGCACATGTGTTCTCTGCAGTGCAGAACCTGGGCCGTCCATACTGGCTGACTCTGTCTCCCATGTATCTGTGGATGTTGGTTTTCTTCACCAGACCTCATAAAGAAGAACGTTTTCTCTTTCCCATCTACCCGCTCATCTGCCTCAGCGGGGCAGTAGCCCTTTCCTCTCTACAGGTGTGGTTTGCCATCTTCCAGTTTTGGCAGTAAACAGTACTCAATGTCAGTTGCCCCTTTTTGTTGTGAATATAAATGTGTTTAAAATGAGTTTTTACAGATTTGTTTTATTTCATGCAGAAATGCTACCACTTCCTGTTTCAGCGATACCGACTAGAGCACTACACAGTTTCCTCAAACTGGTTGGCTCTAAGTACAGTTGTGGTCTTCACAGTGTTGTCTTTGTCTCGCTCTGTCAGCCTCTTCAGAGGTGTGTATACACACAGGCACTATTCCAAAATACAGCTCCAGTGCCAGGCAACAAAAACAACAGTTCAGGATGTACAAGATGAGATTTTTTCCTCTGTCCGCAGGCTACCATGCCCCTCTGGACCTGTATCCAGAGTTTCATCGCATTGCCAAAGATCCGACACTTCACTCAGTCCCTGAAGGCAGGCCTGTCAGTGTGTGTGTGGGCAAAGAGTGGTACCGCTTCCCAAGCAGCTTCCTTCTTCCACATAAGTTAGTATGCAGGAAACATACAGTACACAGGCCTTCATAGTCTAATAAAGTATGGAAAATGTGTTTTCTCATTTCCATGTCAGAAGGCAAAATGTAGTGTAGTCTTTTATTGTGGATGGGCATCTACATGATTTCAAGACAAGGTTATATATAGTGTGTCTGCTACTTTGATGCTTCTTGATAGTTACTTTTTCTAATTTGCAGCTGGCAACTGCATTTCATTCAGTCTGATTTTAAGGGCCAGCTACCTCAACCGTATGCCTCTGGTCCTCTGGCTACACAGACCATCCCAGCCAATATGAATGACCAGAACCAGGAGGAGCCATCCAGATATGTGAGTCACTCGAATGCTTGGTGGTTGACACACAGACACTGTAGTTATTTGTTGTTGCGTTTTAATTGTAAAAGTTCCACCTTGGGCAGGTGGATTTAAAGCAGTGCCACTACTTAGTGGACCTGGACACAGATGAAGAGACACCACTTGAGCCACGTTATTCGGCCAACAAAGAGGAGTGGAACATCATTGCTTATAAGACTTTCCTTCAAGCGTCAAGGTATTTCCCCAAATGGATAATTTACATTGAAACAGACAGAAACCATGACTCTCAAATAACCTGAAGATCATAACAGTGTACTGTAAATCTTTGCATTTAAAGCTAACTGAGAAAATGAGAAGCATCCTCTTGATATTTTAAATATTTGGAAGAGCTTCAGTCTAAATCAATTTACTTGAAAAATATTTTAATTAAGTATTTCTCTCTCTCTCAGGTCATCCCCTCTCTTCAGAGCATTCTACATCCCATTTATGTCAGACCACCACACCACCTACAGGAGATATGTCATTTTGAAACCACGGCGTCAAAAGCAGCCTCGTAAGCGGACCCATGGTTGACGTCTGAACCTCAGCCTGGTACAAGTACAAAATCCTAACAACAAAAATCAGTCGCTTCCTCTCTGCATGGCTGGTGAGTGTATGCGTGATTTTTGAATGTGTGCATGCATGTATTTTCAAGTATTGGCATCATGAAACATTGGAAGATATCAGACCCTTTAAGGACATTATGTCTGCCTTCAGGCATGTGTGTGTGAGTCTGAAGACAAAATGGTATGTAAGCAGGTGTGCTTCACAGATATCAGCCAGACATTTTATCTTGTGTGTGTGTGTGTGTGTGTTTGGCTGTGTAAATGAATGTCTTATAGTGGATGCACACTACAAGAGTTTACATGTATTTAGTCCAGAACAGGCCATTGCACACAAATGAGTGGTTTTTTTCTCCATACTTTACTTGAAAATGTTACCTAAATGGAAGAATTTTCTGAATATTTAATCAGAAGTTAAGAGATCTTGTAGTGTTTGCTTGTCTGCAAATTGAACAGTATCTTTTTTGTGTGGGAGATGAATGAATGCAAGGATACATTATTAATTTAAGTTGGAATGTTAATAAAAACATGATTTACTGTGAATAAAACATTTGTTTTTCATTTGGGCAGCAAAGTCACAGCACCACACACCCACGGATTCAATTCTCATTTTATTTGAAGATTTTGTCATGTAACAAACATACAAACTATTGTTGCCTACAGGAGCGATGTCAAGGCATTATACAGTAAGAATAAATAATGCTGTATTTTATCATTCTCTTCAGTAGCATGCTGTCACAGTGGTCTGACTGCAGGGGGACCACTGTTTTTTACTATCTTTGAAGAACACAGAGAGAGGAGATCATTAATAAATGAAGGAAAAGTGTTATAGTTTTAGTCCATGTCAAAACATACTCTTTGTCTTTGCTGCCTCGAGCAGTATTGGTTTATTGTGTGGCTTCTTGTCTGTTGGAGGTAGCTTGTTTATATCAGGTAAACTTATGTGTGATTACAGTAGTATTTTCAGGCACAGCAAACATAAGTGTCCAAGACCTCAACAGTTATTCTACCAAGCAAGGGCAGCATAACAAGGCCATGCAAACAGGCTGCTACATACATACTTTTATTGTAAAAAATCACAGTCAGATCTGAGGGAGGTTATTGTCTCTGTAAATTATGGTAATACAACAGTGTGAGAGGACAGTGGGAGGTGACGTGATAAAAGTCACCTGGAACACGTCATTGTATTTTAGCGCTTCAACTGGGCCTCTTCTCCTCAAAGCTGGAATATCAGCCGCCTCTGAAGGCCCTCATTTTCTTGTATGTGAATTCATTTGTGGTAAATTATCAAAAACAAAATATATTTGAAGCACAATATCACCTGAAATGACTGGGGCCCATAACGAGGTCCAGAGCAATAGTCCACTTATATAAGATGGTCTGACTCACAATGGACAGTTAAACCAGAAATATCATCTTCCATATTTCACACCACCTTTGTTGTCAAAACCTGGCACCTACATTACCCATAATTCAGTTCAACCACGGACTGAGATTTGGGGGTGTTAGGCTTGTGGTGGTTAACGTAGCGTACTGCTGCTAGCCAGCCTCAAGCAGAGATGAAGAGCAGGCTGCAGAGGTCTTCCAACTCCACTCCTCCACACTTCTTTTAAAAACATTTTCAAATCTGTTCAACTCCTTTAAAGATTTATTTCACCCAAATTGTTAAAAAAGAAGAAATTCTTGTCTGTAGTGGTTGAGTGGTTGCATATAAAAACTTTTGCCACATAATGTTTGTCTGAGATTTCTGCCACCATCTCAATAAAATAAATGGGTTCCAACTTTGATAGCACAGAAAAATTACATTCAAAACTTACAGTGAAGGCTGGTTAACCTGGGTGTTTTAACAGAAAGATATGTTTAGTTTAATTCTTTAATCCTGATTTTCAAATGCTTTTAGCATGACCAGCAAAGTCAGGGGTGGAGGCAGAAAGCCGTATGGATGTCTCAGCTCGGCACACCCAAAATTTCAGCACGGGAAGATACCATCACAGGTAGTGAGAGAATCAATGTTTTTTTTTTCTTGTTTTTTTATTTGTTTGGTTTTTTTTTTGGTAATTTGGGTAAAGCGAGTCCTTAAGCATATAGTTTTTAAATTGTTCATATTCCCCCAAACTGTCACATGGTGTATTTTGGACTTATCAACAAAATATTATTTCAACGTGACCTCACCTGACTTTCATCCATTACAAGGTTTCAGAAACTTAAGGTACAGTTACAACCATATACATGCACAGTTTTTTGACACTCTATCACACACACACACACACACACACACACACTGCTGTACACACAATAAAGGAGCTGTTTAGAGCATCAGTAGTTTTCTCTGTTGATCCATTCTTGTTCATTGAAGTATCTTGTTCCACCGTCAAGATTCAGGCCATTTCTGTAGCAGTCCAGATTTGCTTGGGAGGATTTTCGGTTTCCATAGGTTCCGAGGCTGCTTTGGTAAATGTCTCCCTTCCCGTTTGTGATGTATGACTGGTAGAGGTCAGCTTTTACCGTGTGTCCTCCAGGCCTCAGTTTAGGATCACAAAGATTACTCGCTCCTTTGATGCCACCATCATACAATCCATGGTCGCCATACACACTGCTGCTATAATGCTCACTCTTTGTTGTACGGCGGCCTAAACTCCTGTCATAAAACTCTTTGTGCCCAGCGCGACCCAAACTGCTGTCATTCAGGTCCCTCTTTCCTGGACGACCCAAGCTGGTGTCATAGAAGTCACGAGTGTCACGACGCCCAAGGCCGAGGTCATTGAGGTCAAAGTTGAGGAAGCAGCTTTCTGTGCTGGCAAGCGTCACAAAGCCACTCTCTGTGTCCCGAGTGCCCAGGTTGTCATAGTCACCTGTCGGTGTGTCAGGGGAGGAGCATAAAAAGGAGGTGTTCTTGGTTTGTGGGCGAGCTGAAACCAGGTCGTCTTCCTTCTGGGAGCGAATGACGTTGTAGACGTCAGTTGGAGTCGGACTGGGGCAGAGGCCTGGGTCTGTCTGGCAGACTTCTGATTTTTGCTGTTTCTTCCTGTTTCACACACAGAAATGCATAAAAAAGAAGACACCACAAATGTTAACATCAAATAAAACCTGAACCACATGGTTGACAAGGTGTAGAGGATGGACAGCAATAGTTTCTGTTAGGTGAATATCAAAATGGTAAAGGATCAAATGGTTGGATTCTATTGACAAGTATTCACCAAAGTAGCAAAAGCCTGATGAAGTTTATTCCCCAGTGACCTCCATTGTTATCCAAGAGCAATTAAATTCATCAGTGATCAAGCCAGAAAGTACTGTGAGTTGGACTGAAACAGTTTTGGTTATAGACACTGTAGCCCTAACAGGACAACTGGGTTTTTATATCAATAGTCACACTAGTATTTAGAGTTTTCCTGTATTTTGGACCCTCACCGTCTGCCAAGCAGTTTGAAGCAGCAGACACCAGTCACTGTCAGCAACAGCAGTATCAGAGGAATGGTTGGAATAAAAATGTAAACCAAATTCATAGCTAAAAGAAAGACAGAAAACAGGCAGGCAGATTTAATATCTGTCATGTTGGTGTTTGAATATGACAGCATCAGTGACAAGAGGATACTCTTCTCTGCAGAAAATCAGTGTCAACCTGTACTTCTGTCCTGGTTGTGGTCACTTGGGTTCCACGGCAGCACAGATGAAGGGATGACATCTGTAATGAAATGCATCCATGATGCTCAGACTGTCTTGTTCACAAAATGTCAGCTAAATTTACTGCTGTGTCGGTGTCAGAAAAATCTTCCTGAGCACATTTTACCTGTTTGAGTAGAGTTGGGAGACGGGGGAGAGTCAGATGGCATCTCTGAGGAGAACACGATTCACAATGAACCAAGTTTAAGTATTTTCAAAGTAAAAGAATACTGAATTAGTGTGCAGTGGTACCTGCAGTGTATTTGCAGATGAAGTTGTTCTTGGTTTCGCAATTGTCATCATTCCACTGGAACATGTAGAGGCCCCCAAGACCAGGAGGAGCGGATGGCTGGTGGTACATTACCACGCACACCTCATAGCCACAGGATGGCTCATCCCAGTGCCAGTTCCTACAACAAACACACACAAAGCACACGGGCAGAATCACTTTTCTTTTTCAAAGCTGCTTCAGCAGAAATTTAACAAAACTTGCATCAGTAAATGTAATTTGAAAAACAAAGGTAAAAAGCCTGTCCAGTCCTGATGAGACGGAAGCTGGGTATATATAAAAGCCTTGTATTCAATTATTCTTCAGTCATTTTTAATTTCCGTCAAAATATTATGAGTTTCACACTGCTTTCTTTAGGCAAGGTTATTGTACAGACACTTGTGATAACAAATGCTTTAGACAACATTATAGAAGTAGTCCAATAAATCAGACAGGCTGAGATATCAGCCTACATTAACTTATTGCGGCTATACAGTGGGTACGGAACCCCCTTAAATTTTTCACTCTTTGTTATATTGCAGCCATATGCTAAAATCATTTAAGTTCATTTTTTTCCTCATTAATGTACACACAGCACCCCATATTGACAGAAAAACACAGAATTTTTGACATTTTTGCAGATTAATTAAAAAAGAAAAACTGAAATATCACATGGTCATAAGTATTCAGACCCTTTGCTTGGAGCTCCTCTGTCTGTGCTGTGTAGATTTACATTTTCCTAATGATGTGCTTTCATTTTTTCCCCCACTACCCTCCTGTCCTTCCCTTCACCTCCAGCCCACAGCCTACGGTGATTTAAAACACATACAACTCTACTGCTGTTTTACTGCAGCAGAATAACACAAAGCATGGGTTGACACACCTTTGGTTGCCCTGGCCCCATCTGTTGCACATCTGGAAGTGGTACACCACACCAGTAATTGGAAGTCAATTTGTTTGAAGTTATGTATTTGGCATCTGGTTTGATTCATAAAAACTCAGGAAATCACATTAATACTGGATTGGACGTGATTAGGAAAGCCAC
>NW_018127918.1:65606-69904 GCF_001952655.1 Monopterus albus
CAATATAACAAAGTGAAAAATTTAAGGGGGTCTGAATACTTTCTGTACCCACTGTTTCTGAATCTGCCTATATGTTGGCCAGTAAGTGATACGAAATTTCAGCACATAAATGCCTAAATATCTTAGAGGTAGTTTATATAATTTGTCAAATATTTTAAGGGATTCTTATCAAAAATCTTTGCTTAAGTTGTGTGCATACTGGAAGATGGTTTTCAGAAAAAAAACTTTCTAAATCAGTATCAGCCTAAAAAAATTTGAACTGATTGTGCCACAGATGACAAATAATATAGACCTTTTGTAGCTTACGTCATGAAGTTTTTTTTTTTTTTTTTGTATTCGTGTATGGTATCCGCACTATCAAAAGAAATCTGAAGACTACCGGCCCTTCAATGCTTTGATGGGACAATGCAAATGAGGAGACACATTTCTTTACCACACATTCTACAATCAGCAGTGAAAATTAACCAATGTAGGATTTAACTTGACTGCTCTGAAATTCTATAAAATGTAAAACTCATTATCCCCTCACTTTTGACCCTTGACCCTCTACATAGCTCCCACCCACCTAAATGTAGACTCGCTGCCGTCTAGCCAGTAGTACTGTGAGGAGCAGTCTGAGCTGCTGTCCTCTTCTCCATGGTTACGACGGAGACCGATCCAGAAGTCGCCATCAGTTGGCCGGAGCTCTGTGATGAGCTGCTCTATGATCTTCTGCTCAGACGCTGACTCCACGCTCAGCAGCTGCCCTCCATCCCGTCTGCAGGCAAGCTCTGCCTCTACGAAGTTCAGCCTCCGCCGGAGTTCAGAGAAGTAGGCCAGCTTGTAACACGGCCTCCCTTTACCTGCTTTGCACACACGTTGACCTGCACCCACACACAAACACATCAATATACAATGACAAATTTGCACAGTACAACGCAAGAAACCTTACTGAGCTTTTAATGAGAATTTTCTACCCACAACTACAGAGGTAGAGTTAGGAGTGTGCTGCCTACCTCTGGCTTCAAATATATCCGCTTCAAGAGCCAAACAGTCAGCGTAGAGTCAGGAAGACAGGCCACAATGAAACCAAAGATATAGTCATAAGTGACTGGAGAGTTTGTACTATGCTGTGTTGTATGTTTCAATGTGTGCAGGCTTACCTGTAATGAGGCTTGTGGCTGCCGCGGGATCAGAGCATACAAGTAGAAGGTGACAGAGGATCGTTAGCAGATCCATGTTTGTCAGCCTTTTGTCAGCTTTTTTATTCTGCTCTGTAGTCATAGTGGAGCTCTGGAGAAACCAGATAAACTCTACCTGAACCTCAAAAGGTGAGCTGTCGCTTCAGTTGTAGAAAATGCTCAAAAAACGTTGAAATTCAAAGAGAAGGTAAGTCAAGAGGTAAGTCTCCTGCTCCTTCTGCTGAAAGAGAGGGTATGTGAGACAGAAGGAGGAGCAGCAAGAGGAGGGGAACTGTGTGTGTGTGTGTGTGTGTATGTTTGGGAGGGGGTGTAATCTGTTAAGAGCAGTCTTAATGATTGGGAGAAGAAGCTGCATCGACTGCAAGACATCTAATCATCCAAGTGCTTCTCATTGTAAACGCTGACAAGAGGCAGATTTCACTTCTTCCTGTATTATTTAAGCTTTGCGTATTATTATTACAAAAGTGTTACATGAAAATGATATCCTCTAACTCAATCAGGGATATTTGAAAGTGTTTCTCCCACATCCGCCTTGCAGCATCTTTTAATCTTATTTTGTTTCAGTACAAAGCAAGGCAGTCAGCACAGCTAACATTTGCAACAAGAGGGGCAAGGTGTGTGCTTTTCTTTGGTTTATTATTAAAAACTTTTATAGCTTGTTTTAAATATTCTTCAGTTATGTAAAACTCAGCTAGCCTGCTTCATCGGGGTTGCAGGTGCGGTTATATTATAAGTAGGTGTTATAAGTAATATAAATGTAGATTTTTCAGGGCCTTTAAATGTCTGTGGATCAGAAATAATAGTTAATAAATAGAAATTATAGTAGAAATAATGTTGTAAAATTAAAATAGAAGATAGATAAACATGTCAAATAAGTATTCTTAGAGAGCACAAAATAACCATCTAGCACTTCTTGTCAGGTTTGCTCGGCCGCTCTGGCCTCCCTCACCTTTCCTACTGTCTCTTGCCCATTAACACTAATCACGTTCACCTGTTCCTCACTCCCTTATCACCAGCTGCACTTGATTAGGTTGCTCACTATATTACCCGGTTTCACTCCTCAGTCACTTGCCAGTTCGTTCTAGTCTCTAGGCCAACTTTACTCCGTGCGTTTTCATTGTTTTGTATGTATTTATCCCCTAGCCAGCTACTGTTTTGTGTTCCCCCCATGGACTGTTCCTCCAGACCGTGGCTCCACTCTCCCCTCCCAGGCAGGTCAAAGCTCAGTCGCCTATCTGTTCCACTATTGCCTTCATCTCTCTGTCTCTGCCTTCAGTAACCACCATCACCACCGACCAGCCCAGGAGTGACCCAGCCTACGCAGCTCGGCCCAGTTCTCCATCTCCTCACCTCCTACTGTTGGTCAAACACCCGGCTACTACTCATCAACAGGACCATGCACTATTTCCCTGTGTGCATTTTTACTCTCCTCATCACTGTACATAATAAATCACTGCTTGCATCAAAGTTGGCTACCTGGGTCCGCCTCTTTCTCGTTCGCTCACTGACTGGTGCGAATGGCACATAACACTTCTATAAATATTTTAAATATTGTACCTAAATACAAGGCTAGTGAAAAGTTTAGTTTATCTCAAAGAAGATTTGTTAGCTTGGGAAACCGACAAAGCCAAACAAGCTGTTTCTTTCTGTCGTTCCCAGCCGAGCTACTGTAAGCTGCTCACAGTAACGTTAGAAGTTGTTTAATCACAAATTATCAGCATTTAATGAAAAGGACTTATTTTCCAAAACTTTTAACCTTTACTATAAGATCAGTAAGGAAGAATAAACCCAGAAAATATTAGATTTTGTTAAGTTTTAATTTAATTTCAGAAACTCATATGTCAAATTATTCAGATCAATATTTGATGTTACAGTCTAGTAAAAGCACTGCTCAGTTTAGTAGTTCCACTGCTTTCTGTAGGCATATCATTTTATATGCAACTAGCAGTCAGCAGAAACCGTGGATGCATGTGAACGCTTTTCTGAGCACAAATTGAGGAGAAAGTGTATGTACGCAGTTCTTAATGGTAGTAATTTCTAAAATGGCCCATAAGGTTGATTTAGGGCTTGTAAGAGAGACAGATCAGCCAGAGTTTAAACAGCGCAATGCTTCATCAGGAATATGCTGTGCGTGCTAGCGCTGAATAGGGAGTTGGGGGGGGGGTCCATCTGGGATTATTCGGTGATGCTCTGAACAATAAAGGGGGGACTGAATAGGGAATGGTTCTTGTTTTAAATTTCCTTCTTGTTTACCGCATCTGAGACTAAGAGAGGGGTTCATTCAATTAAGACTTTCCCATTTGCCCCCCACCACACTCTGTCTTCTTCTGTCTCTGCCTTTCTCATCCCACTGACCACCTCCCTCTCTCCCAATTAGTTAAAGGGAAACCAGATGAATGCTCCCATGGGAAGCCAGTACATCACTGACCAACACAGAGCTACGCAGACACACACACACACACACACACACACACACACACACAGACACTCCCTCCCACACAAAGCAGGCGGTTCACCATGTCACGGAAGCCTAACATTAATGTTGAAAATTCACTGCAGTTAGTGTGCATTAGGTAAGACATTTAATGAATGTACATTTTCCCTGAGGCAAAGCCTGACAGTCTAATGGTCAACAGATCATAGTTACACAGTAAAATAAGATGGTTTGGAGCCATAAACCAACTCTGACCACAACAAATCATGTGTAATGCAGTGGCCTTGTTTCTTTGTGGGCTCTAATAATGGAGACCTGAAAGAAAAACTCAGTTCATTTCCATCTGAAGGCCAGAAAGAGAAAGGAAAACCTAATTATACGCCAAAAGAAGAAGCTAACTTTCCACTAAATTCAGTTTAAGTGATCTGAGCTGGCATGCCGCCAGACTGAGTGTCCGCATTGCGTAGGCCTGCATGGAGAGCTGGAAACTGGCTCTCAGTGCCTGACCTGTGGGAGAGCTGGGTGGCCGCTCTATCAGCAGAGCTGAGCAGACGAGTTCTGATGAAGCATTTTAAGTGCTGTTGTAATCCTTAAACCACTTACAGTTTGAGTTATTAGGTAAATCACTTTTGCAATTCAAAAACACATAAATATGAATTATTATTATTATTTTTATTATTATT
>NW_018127918.1:70869-82093 GCF_001952655.1 Monopterus albus
AACCACTTACAATTTGAGTTATTAGGTAAATCACTTTTGCAATTCAAAAACACATAAATCTGCATTATTATTATTATTTTTATTATTATTAATTGTTATATTTAATAAGTTTAATCATAGACATTACTTTACTTTATTTTATTGTCTCTGCAAAGACAAATTTGTCTCAGAGTAAGACCATACATCATTACACATTAAATAACAAAAGATCATACACTATACCAATATTGATAGAATAAATACCTTCTATTTTACAATCTGTTATATTAAAAATATCTTCACTTGTGTATAAGCAAAGCCAGGAGTGAAGCAGGACTGTAGCCAAACTACTGCAATGTGTATCTGAGATGATGCTCTCATTACCTCTTCTCTGTACTCATGCCAGTTTCTGAGAGAATTGTGACATTACTGGTTGGTCATTTACGGGTACTGATGTCTGGTTTGTTTCTTTGTTGCATCACATTGTGACCTGTGTTTGATTTTATCAAGCTGAAACTTTAATCTGTCTCCAAGCCACTGGTCCAAGGCATGAGCAATATTGACAAATCTCTATCACAGTCTGGGTATCAATACACAATGATATACAGGAGTAAGGTTTTTAAAAAAGATGTCAGATAATGGTTTAGCCATTAGCTGCATACCACTCTGTAAATGGTATAGCAACATCTCTGCTGGAGGACTGATTTATACAGTGCCTTGCGAAAGTATTCGGCCCCCTTGAACTTTGCGACCTTTTGCCACATTTCAGGCTTCAAACATAAAGATATAAAACTGTAATTTTTTGTGAAGAATCAACAACAAGTGGGACACAATCATGAAGTGGAACGAAATTTATTGGATATGTCAAACTTTTTTAACAAATAAAAAACTGAAAAATTGGGCGTGCAAAATTATTCAGCCCCTTTACGTTCAGTGCAGCAAACTCTCTCCAGAAGTTCAGTGAGGATCTCTGAATGATCCAATGTTGACCTAAATGACTAATGATGATAAATAGAATCCACCTGTGTGGAATCAAGTCTCCGTATAAATGCACCTGCACTGTGACAGTCTCACAGGTCCGTTTAAAGCGCAGAGAGCATCATGAAGAACAAGGAACACACCAGGCAGGTCCAAGATACTGTTGTGGAGAAGTTTAAAGCCGGATTTGGATACAAAAAGATTTCCCAAGCTTTAAACATCCCAAGGAGCACTGTGCAAGCGATAATATTGAAATGGAAGGAGTATCAGACCACTGCAAATCTACCAAGACCTGGCCGTCCCTCTAAACTTTCAGCTCATACAAGGAGAAGACTAATCAGAGATGCAGCCAAGAGGCCCATGATCACTCTGGATGAACTGCAGAGATCTACAGCTGAGGTGGGAGACTCTGTCCATAGGACAACAATCAGTCGTATACTGCACAAATCTGGCCTTTATGGAAGAGTGGCAAGAAGAAAGCCATTTCTTAAAGATATCCATAAAAAGTGTCGTTTAAAGTTTGCCACAAGCCACCTGGGAGACACACCAAACATGTGGAAGAAGGTGCTCTGGTCAGATGAAACCAAAATCGAACTTTTTGGCAACAATGCAAAACGTTATGTTTGGCGTAAAAGCAACACAGCTCATCACCCTGAACACACCATCCCCACTGTCAAACATGGTGGTGGCAGCATCATGGTTTGGGCCTGCTTTTCTTCAGCAGGGACAGGGAAGATGGTTAAAATTGATGGGAAGATGGATGGAGCCAAATACAGGACCATTCTGGAAGGAAACCTGATGGAGTCTGCAAAAGACCTGAGACTGGGACGGAGATTTGTCTTCCAACAAGACAATGATCCAAAACATAAAGCAAAATCTACAATGGAATGGTTCACAAATAAACATATCCAGGTGTTAGAATGGCCAAGTCAAAGTCCAGACCTGAATCCAATCAAGAATCTGTGGAAAGAACTGAAAACTGCTGTTCACAAACGCTCTCCATCCAACCTCACTGAGCTCGAGCTGTTTTGCAAGGAGGAATGGGCAAAAATTTCAGTCTCTCGATGTGCAAAACTGATAGACATACCCCAAGCGACTTACAGCTGTAATCGCAGCAAAAGGTGGCGCTACAAAGTATTAACTTAAGGGGGCTGAATAATTTTGCACGCCCAATTTTTCAGTTTTTTATTTGTTAAAAAAGTTTGAAATATCCAATAAATTTCATTCCACTTCATGATTGTGTCCCACTTGTTGTTGATTCTTCACAAAAAATTACAGTTTTATATCTTTATGTTTGAAGCCTGAAATGTGGCAAAAGGTCGCAAAGTTCAAGGGGGCCGAATACTTTCGCAAGGCACTGTATATGCCATCACATCTCTTACCCTAATTCAAGGTGTATTAAACATTAGAATATGCTCCTCTTCAACAACATCAAGACACACGTTAATACCGATTTTATTAACTTTTTTACATACTGGATGACCACAGAAAATGCTGAATTCATGATGAATAAAGGTATAATGTGTACATTTTGGATCATTTACAAAAAAATGTAGTTAAGTGAACTGTTTGCACGAAGGTAGTTGTACATTTTAAGAATGGATAGTGCTGAAAAGAACAATTACAATTTTTTTGTAATTTGAGAAATGTTTATCTGAAAATTATAGTTTCATTCTGAAACAGTCTGGGGAAAAAATCCTCATGGAATGTAAAATTATCAAAATACCAAAAGTCAGTGTTTTTAAAGATACAGTAACCATAAATGATAGAAGTAAAATGGTAAATTTACAGTATTTAGTATTTAGTCCACAAATTGAAGTGGCTCAAAGTCATTCTGAGTGTCATTTCCAAGGTATTGCTTGAGAAAAGGAACAACTCTGAAAAGATTTATATGGAAATCTCTGGAGGCGTCATCTGACTCGACAACACCGCCCCCCTCGCACTTATTCTTGGTTCCCCAGCTGACCACTCCAATCTGTGGAAGAAATGGTTGGTTACTTTACAGAGTCAACAAGAAGGTGTCACCTCCTATATCCCTATGGAAGTTTATTTTCCTTAATATATTTGCCATTGGATGATGCTCATTTGTGACAGACTGTTGGACACATAAGAATGAATATCTGTTTACCTGTACTGTGCGCTGATGATGATGCTTGAACACAGCACCTCCAGAGTCACCTGTCCCAACAAATACACACACATATCTGGTTACGCCCCAAAATAAATAATGTGTCTCAGTTAGTGAGCTGTACCGCTGTTGTATTCATCACGTATGAAGAGCGGAAGAACAAACAAATACAGCAAACTTTAAATTTTGCTTTATAACTGGAGCTTACCTGTACATGCTATATGATCTCTCTGAGGAGTCAGACCACCAGTGCACAGGAAGTTATCAGTCACAGCAACCTCTGGATTTTTTGTTTTTATGCCTTTTGCCTCTAGTGCATGTCTGATACAATCACCTCTCTGCATTGCACAAATGGAATAAGAACAATAGCTCAAAGTGGCTTGTAGGACTGTATGTGGAAAAATGAACAAAGCAGTCACATACACATAGCTTACACACAACACAGCTCAGCAACTGAAAACTCACATTATCTCCAAGCTTAGCGCGAACATTTTTTTCAGCTGCCCATTTGTCTGTCCTAGTCATGAAATTCAGTTCTTCCAATTGAGTCTTTAACAGAAGCTGCTCTGTATTAAGAGAACACAAAAATACAGCAACTTGTAACCTGAGGCTCATAACAGACTTTTCATTTTAACTGCAAGGAACAGTAAACTGGCAGGAGGAAATCTGATAATCTCCTCCCTATTTAGGGTTTATAAGTAGCTAATAACCAATAATATATAAAATAAATGTATAACATATACTAGTTTAGAATACACTAGTCCACACTAATATAAGCTAATTAATTGTAAGGACATTAAAAGTTTATTTATTGTATTTGTCAACAACTATATAAATCCTTTGTATGAAGGAATTGTAGCAAATACTGTGTGAATGATTAAAAATGTGGAAAAAACAGTGGAAAGACAGTTTATATGAATATTAAATAAGCTTATATTTCTTATTTTTGTTAATTGTTTGTATTATATTGTTTTTATGTGTATTTATTAGCATGTAATATAGCTTTGACAAGACTTTTGGTCTAAAATTAATCAACTAGAAAAATCATCTGGAAACTGCAGTTTCAACCATCTAATGGTGCTAACAATGGTTTAATTAGCAAAAGCTGAAAAATCACTAACCACCAGCTCTCTTTAAATGAGATTTCTATTTCATCTGCCTGAGATCATTAATTACAGGAGTAGTAAATCTGCCATTGGTGCATATGCACCATGTGAAAATAGAAGCTTAACAAGCATAGCAGCAGTAAATGAGATGTGCACGGTATAATAAAAAGTTCATTGAGCAGGGGCTCCCAGGTGAGGAATCAGTTTATGCAGTGTCACCCAGTTCTGCAAAAAAGATAAGTATTTTGTAGTAGGTATGAAGACCAAGCAGTGTGTTGCAGTGTGTCTGTAGAGTTATTGTACCTTGTGCTTTACAAGTGGATTTGCCAACCATTTGTAGAGCTTCGCTGGTCTCCTGGGTGCAAGGTATGCAAATAGGTCTGGATGAGATAAAGTATTATATCATGAAGAGGATGATGTTCCAATGAAACTATTTGTAACACTGGATATTTATTTATAAGAAATACAGTGCTAACACTCCCGATTTTGGCTTGTGTATGTGTGAGAGCTGGGACACTGTTGGATCCATGGTCCTAAAAGTGGTGGGACGAAATGTTTTTGAGCTCCTCAACAGTTGGATCAGTCATATAATCGAATCATTCTATACCTTGGCCTGTATTATTTTTACTTTATAGTCTACCGCCAATCTTTCATCCAGATTATTTTTCTCTCAGTTCTTCACTTGCCTTCTCCATTTCCAATTTTGTTTTCTGTTGTGCCCCTGATAACATTTTCACTCCTGAGCTACTATGACATTTGAACAAAATGGACAGTTTTCCTCCACCTAGATTTAACTTTTTAGAAAATACAGAGACGTGAATGATAGATACAAGCACATTAATAGATACACAACATTGCAAGCAATTCAAGTGTGCCCCCCCCCACCCCAACCCCCTTACCGAACAGAAATTGAAATTTTAACATCTTTCTCCAGTTGGATGAGAGCCACATCGTAGTCATAGAACTCATCCACACCCTCATCGACTTTACCCTTAATGTTGTAGTTTGGGTGTAATATAAAGGTTTTTACTTTTTTCACTGTAAAAGAGACACAATCAACTGTTAGTATTGATTTAGTATTGATTAGTTTGACTTCAAAACTTTGAATAATAAAATAGCCATTACCAAAGCAAAGTACAGACTTAATTTAAACTGTAACACCACATGAACAGCTAAAATGTAGGTATGTCATGTTCATATACCTAAAGAGAAAAGGCATGAGCAGCCATACAGACATTAAATAAACCTTTATCATTACCTTTGCGATCCATTCTATCATCAATCTCAACTTTGACATCGTCTGGCTTGTCCCCAAATCTGAAGCAGTGAGCTGCTGTCAAGATCATCTTAGAGTTCACCAGAGAGCCAAGGCATTTCCTTCCTCCCTTCAAATTTTAATCTTAAATAAATCCACTATAAAAAAAAAACAAAAAAAAACATGGACAACATAGCATGATGGTAGAGTAGATATTTAGGAAACGGGGTTTCATAAAATGTACATCTGAAGATTTGACTCCACTATATTCACTAAGCCAACTGGTGGAAGGGTATATCCCTCTAAATTTGTATGATGTAGTACAGGGAATGAAGACTAAGGCTCATTGTGAGCTACTGTATATACTGAGTGTTGCATGAATGAAGTTCAAAGAAAAGCTGAAACAAACCTCAATATAAATGAAGGCTAACCATGGATACATTTTTTTCTTCCTCTCTATGTCGTCTTTGTCTATGACTCTGTCGTAGTCCTTATGAAGACCACATAGGCCCTTAACTGCATCTTCATCTGTATAATACACAAAATGATAGACATCCTTTCCCACATACATTGGGTTCAATATGACAATATATACAATTACATCTCATTCATTTAGCAGATGGTTTTATCCAAAGCAAAGTTTTTAATGATCTTTTATCTTAACAGAAGTAGATATATGATGCCTGTATAAGTAAGCTATATAACGTAATGGTCCAGTGGGATACTTTTATCATATCAGTTAATCCCAGCTACATCAGCGGTGTCAGGCTCTGTATCATATAGAGATAACATAAGATGAAGATTGATTGTCCTGCCTGCTCTTATAAGCACTTTAGGAAACAAGATAACAATATTTTGCCCTTCACTTATGATCATATATCTTCTTTGTGTCAAATGTGAGGGTGGAGATGAATGCTAGGGTAAACACTGATACACAAATGCACATTGCTGCTCTATTCAGCCTTCTGACCTTATTTTCAGAAATGACATACCAATCATTTCATCAAAGGTATCTTGCAAACGATCAAGGCCCTTCATTCTGAAGTAATGCTTTTCGTTGGCCTTTGTAGTTGTGAGAGGCTGCAGGTCGTCATCAAAGACCTCAGCTCCAATGCCAAAAATATATATGTCTGTAACAGATTGGAGCATAGCAACACATATTAGACTCTCTGTGTTAAAACATGTTCTGTAACAATTACAGTAAATATTACTGACAATATTACTCGGTTATTGGTTGGGGGGCGTAAGAAGGACCACATAACACCAGTACTGGCATCTCTCCACTGGCTTCCGGTGCGTTACAGGGTTAATTTTAAGATTCTTTTATTTGTTTATAAATCCTTAAATGGGCTGGCACCATCTTATCTTGTGGAACTTTTGCGTCCATATAATCCGTCGTGGTGCCTCAGATCAGCAGATCAGCTTCTTCTGGAGGCACTGAGGGCCAGGTGGAAAACTAAGGGGAATAGAGCCTTTGCTGTGGTAGGTCCAAAACTGTGGAATGCCTTGCCGCTTTATATTAGGCAGGCCCCCTCCCTGTCTACTTTTAAGTCTTATTTGAAAACCCACTTGTATTCATTGGCGTTTGGCCAGGAATGAGACTCTGTCTGTAGTGTTAGTGTCTATATTATTGTTTATAGCTTTTTGTGTGTTGTTTTTATATTTTGAATGATATGTTAAGTGCTTTGGTCAGCTGTGTTGTGGTAAAGTGCTATAAAAATAAAGTTGAGTTGAGTTGAGTTGAGATATAGTGTGAGTCTGTAAGCGTAGAGACACATGGGGGCGGGGAGCCAATCCCAGCAGACATTGGGTGAAAGGCAGGATACACCCTGGACAGGTCGCCAGTCTATCACAGGGCTGACACTAAGAGACAGACAACCACAAGCCCACACTCACTCCTACGGGCAATTTAGAGTTTCCAATCACCCAAAGCTGCATGTCTTTGGACTGTGGGAGGAAGCTGGAGAACCAACGCAGGCAGAGGGAGAACATGCACACTCCACACAGAAAGGTCCCTGGTGGGCTGGGGCTCGAATTCGGAACCTTCTTGCTGTGAGGCACCAGTGCTAACCACTGCGCACCATGACACCAGAAATCAGCTGAAATCATGAATACTACAGCGACAGTCTCAATTGGCTTTCCTGAACATTATTTCTTCTTGTGCACTGATTCGCTAAGCTAAACAGCCAATCAGAGTGGTCTCTTTCGCCAGCAAGGTCTGACACTGATTCAACATGTAGCCAATAGCCGACGGTTGCCAATGACTGACCATAGGCTTGGTGTATAATAGGCATAAGGCAGGGCTGAATAATGAAAATCAGCAACACAAATCTGCACAGCAAATTAAAAATAAGCCTCACCAAGATAGTCTTCTCTTGTTGAAGTCTCACCAGTGTAGTTCATGTATACCTTATTTTTTATTTGTGCCACAGTAGGTGCAGGTGAACCGCCCATATTATAAGCTCCTGTAACAGAAATAACCAGTGTGTTAAAACAAAACACTTTTTTTCAGTAGGCACCATTCACATTTAAAAACTGTTTTAAATTGAACTTAAAACATAGGCTACAATATAATTATTTATGGACCTTTAAAGCCCACAGATTAATACATTATCTTTCATCTTATACATTTTTGTAAGAATTTAAAAAACAAGTGCTGCCAAGGGAATTTGGTTAAAGCCAGGCTACCTGTGTAGTCCTTTGTCCAGTCTTTATCGCTAAACTAAGCTAAGCTAAGCTAAGCTAACTGGCTATTATCTGTAACTTCATATTTGCTGTACAGACATAAAAATAAGCATCTTTTCTAAAATGTCAGACTCTTTATTTTAAATAGTTGCACCATGAATATTCAAATTCTTTATTTCTCACAGTGAAAGAATTTGCTGAAATCCATCAAATATACCAATGCTTGATGCTGAAATTACCATCTGTAAAAATGATGAGGGCATGGCGATGTTCCTTAAAAGCCTCTTTCCCAACTTGTTGCTCTATAATAGCCATTCGCTCCAAGAAGTTGCTAAAGATGAGGTTCAGATCTGTTCCTGCAGTGATTTGATCTGTGAATCCAAATATACACAGAGTGAAACATAACTTCAGGTTCAAGCTGCGTATTAAAACTATAGTTCTGTCAGGTTTGCCCGGCTGCACCTTCCTCTCTTCTCTCTTTCTCGCTCTAGTCTGCTCCTTCTCACTGACTCTCTTGATTAACACACCTGTCCTGATTTTCTGACACTCTTCAGCTGCGCCTCCTTTGTCACTCCCTATTTATACCCGGCTTTACCTTCACTCCCTTGCTGGTTCTTTCTATGTCGTTAGCCTTCTTTGCATGACTGAGTATACTATTTTTTCTCCTGTTTTCACATATGTTAGTTCTAGCGTCTCCTGTTGTTTTACCTGGACCTCTCCTCTGGACCTTGGCTTCCTCAGCTCCACCAACCTCTTCCACAGGTCGATGCACAGTCTCATCATTCAATCCACTCTCTGTTACTCCTCAGTCTACCGGATCACCACCTTGACCAGCTCAGGAGTGTCGCCTTCCCTTGCAGCCCAACCTCATCACTCCACGGACAATAACCCCTTCACTAATGCTGGTCATCACCCGGTGATATTCATTCATTCATTCTATTTTTTTGTATATAAGTCTTGCACCCCTGTTGTAGCACTGTTAATAAACCCACCTATTGCACCGAAGCCAGCCGCCTGGGTCTGTTCATTTCTGCTCGCTCACAATTGTGGCGAGCGATCCTAACAAGTTCCAACAACATTGCATCTCTGATCTGTTGGACTCACCACTTATTTTAAAATCTTTCAGCTCCTTCTTGACAGAGCTTAGTTGTACTTTTCCATCCAACATGTCAAGAATATCGACAACCGGAAATATTTCAGAGGAGAAAAAGACGATGTGATAGTTTGGAGTCACACTAAAGGATGAAATCTGTGGAGACAAAGCAAATCATCTGAATAAAAGTTGGATGATCTTTATTACTGTGTGAACTTTTGACACAACTTTGTAAATACATATAAACTTGTCAAAATTTTTGTCAATGCAACACCTCCTTAGGATCCAAACTGCTTATGGTTGTTATTTTGTTGAGTAATTGATTCATTTATCAGCAGAAACAGTATTCCCTAGTGTGCACTGACAACAAGCCAAGGGACTCACGCCAAGAGGCATCAGTCAGCTCTATGATGTGCAATTCATAATGAAATTTACTTCTAATGGGCTGTTGTCCTGTACCCAAATGGAATGAGATTATGTTTGTACATGTTACGTGCACAGTGTGCCAAACATGCTTCTAAAAATGTGTCAGAACACAAATGATTCATATGTCAGCTCACAACAAGAGGATAAATTAATAAAATCTCAGTGGGATTAGTATTAGGACTGTCACATTCAAAAAGCTGGAAGTATAGCCACAAAAAAAAAATGATTAAATGCTTTGAAATAATCTAATTCATCTTTGAAACTTGTGAAATGTTATATAATTCTACCTCTTTTCACAATATAACAAAAAAACACTTTCGGGTTGCAAGCGAGAGCAAACGTCTTTACTGCTTCTCTTGTCTGTTCTACGATTTTTCACATCTTCCACATTGTCAAGTCTTTGAACAAATTCTACAACTACTAAAATGCCTCCTAGAGGGAAAAGAGCTAATAAATCCGAAGTGAACGAGGATGTTGAGGCTGAAGAAGATTCTATTTCAGCGGTGCAAGTAGCTGAGATGATGAATCAGCAGAAGATTATGTTCACTGCGCTTATGTGCCAACAGCATGAGAGTTTCCAAGGCTTTGTGAAACTAATTATGGAGACAAATAACAAGAGATTCGACGACTTGACCAAAGAAATGCAGGAGATAAAAACGAGTTTGCAGTTTACCCAGCGAGATGTGGACGCGATTAAAGCGGCCGTGGGGGTGCAGGAAAAAATTGCCAAAAACACTTGTCGGGACATCGACAAAACCCGAGAGAGTCTAATAACTATTGCGTGTAAAATGGAGCATTTGGAAGCACAGTCCAAGCAAAAAAAACTGATCTTCAAGGGAATCAAGGAGTCAGCTGGAGAAAGCTGGACGGAAGCGGAGTGTAAGGTGAAGGAGATTTTAAAGGACAAACTGCAAATTCATCAAGATATAGAGATGGAAGGAGTTTACAGAGTCGGGAAACTGTCTGATCGGGGTCCAAGGGGGGTGATGGTTAAGTTGATGAAGGACAAAGATAAGACAAACATTCTGCAGCAAGCCAAGAAGCTTAAGGGAACCAAGATTTACATCAATGAAGATTACCCCGAGTCTGTGAGGAAGAGAAGAAGAGAGTTGATGCCGATGTTAAGAGCGGCTAGGGAGAGAGGAGAAATCGCGTTTCTGCGATACAACAAACTGGTGACCCGACCTCGGAACCAGGATCTTGGACCCATGACCAGCACGCCGAGACAAGGAGAGTATGATGGGGCCGCTGGACCCTCTCATGTCTGAAGAAACTTGCAGCTATACTGATATCTGCGATGGCAGATGAGCTTTGTATCAACAAGCATGACCAATGGACGATATGAGGCAAGTGATTTGCTACAGAAGTTAATAGATTTTGAGGGACGGGATCTGGAACTGAACACATTTGGAGACACTGAAATTCATTATCATGAACCGGACGATGGCTTTGACCCTGAAAAAAACTTTTTCAAGAACTTTGAAAATAACTGCAAGTATTACACGGATGAGCAGTTTAACAGCAATGTCAAGACTGAAAACAAATTATCATTAATTCACTTTAATAGCAGAAGT
>NW_018127918.1:82379-87616 GCF_001952655.1 Monopterus albus
TCCTAACAAGCACACAGGAACTGAGGAGTTTATTAACACAATATATAGATGTAGTCTATATCCAAAAATTACAAAACCAAGTAGAGTAACAACCCAGCATGCAACACTAATAGATAATATACTTACCAATGTTATTGACAGCAAAATGACAAGTGGATTACTTATAAATGATATTAGTGATCATCTACCAGTATTTGTGGTTTATGAGGGCCAGTATAGAAAAGAGAGGCCAAAAACAAATCTGTTCTACAGGAGAGTGATTACTGAACAAGCATTAAGGAGGCTAAAAGAGGACTTAGGGGGGCAGGACTGGGAAGCAGTTTACAGAGAGGAAGACTTAGACAAAGCATATAAGTACGTAATTATGTAAGAATGTTAACAGTCTGTAATATTTTTTAGTATATCACTAGTGTGGTGTAGAACATAATTTTCTATGTAGTAATACTGCTTGCAAACCAATGATGGTAAGATGATGTCATGGGGTAGGACTAGATAAGTCTAACTTCTTCCTACTCCATTCAAGCATGTACTAGGTATAAGCAAATTGATAATGTATTTGTGGATATGTGTGGAATTATGTGTGTTGACATATTGACTGTCGTTACATGTTTGAAAGAATAAATCAAATCAAAATCAAATCAAAATATTGTTTACTGTAAATCGTTTGATTGTGTTGATTTCATTCCAGCAGTTTTCATTCACAATATATAAAATAAAACAAAACCATGTTTTTATTTTAAAATAAAGTTTTTTTCATTCTCATTTTATTTAAAAATTTTACACAAATTAAGTGCACCACAGTTTTTATGGAGACAAAATCCTCCTAATTTAAAGTTTCTCATCATGATAGTTCTGACCTACCAGCAATAGATCAATGGCTTCAATAAAAACTCTGACAAGTCTCTTTTTCCCCATATTGATTAAATATCCAGGCTAGTCACCCTATGTGCTACATTTCTAACATGTTTTAACAACTCAGCAAATATATTGCCAGCATCCCTCACCCCTGTGCTTCTGAGCCCACAATCAGTAAAACAATCCCAACTAGTCCTTGCACAGCATATTTTGAGAAAGAAGCAGTTGTGCCATATCCATTCCTGCACAATGTAAAACTTTTAACATGTACTGTCATTTCAGCATCATATTGGCTGCTGTTTTCCTGCTAGTTCAATCAAGAGAAAAGCTGTTTGTGTCTTACCTTTTCTATAAGTGCAATGACAGCTTTTTTTGCATCCAAGAAGTATATCGCTTCTATACTCTCAGAAACATCCACAGCAATATAGATGTTTAGTGTCCCATTTTTGGAAAGCCTGATTCTCTTTTCCCCCTGTATGTCATCTGAGCAATCCATAAGAAATACTGTTATTGTACCATACACAGCACACATACATACCATATTTATATAAGATGTTTTCTATTGAGTAAGGAGTACAACAGAAGACAAGGTAGAGTTGTCTGGATTGATTCAAGCCCAGAATAATGTGTCATTATTCAGAGAAGTGTGTTTTGCTGGAGTGAACTAAAAAAAAGTCCTATAAATTATTAAGCCATCATTTGTTAGTATTAAATTTATCAAAATATCATGTGCCTCCCAACATGCAAATGTTATCATATAGCACGGCTACTGAATTATGCAAGTAATCCTATTCCTTGAACTTACCAGTGGACTCTAAAGTGGTGAGGCTGTTTCTGATTGCACTGCCAAATGACTCGGAAACCTCCTGTATTGTGTCATATGTGTGTCTGTCTGCAAGAGCAAAAAGGGAAAAAGGCAGGGAGGTTAAAGTATTAAGCTATTTGACCTTCAAACAGTATACATGGCAACTTAAGCAGTAGGCTAATTACCTGGCTAGTGGTTCTTAGCTGCTCAGTGTGAAAGAAAATTAACTGACAACAAGCTTGATAAGCAATTAATCACATTTAAGGCAAAAATGTCATATAATGATAGCAATATACCATGAAAGTTGCTTCATGTCAGTACCTTGGTACACTATTAAATTTGGTTATGACACAAGTGTGTCAAATAATTGTGTTTATTCTTGATTAGTTTCACAGCTTTCTGGATTAATCAATTATTTTGTTGACAGTCAAAAAACAATGAAATCACAGTTTCCTAGAGCACAAGCTGACATCATGAAATGTCTGAATGTTGCGGCATAATTCAACTTTTGCAGGTGAATATAACGATGAGCAGTGTTTCCACTAGCAGATTTTTTTCACGACTAAACTTATATCAAATGACAGAATGTCAAGAGCATAAGTAGGTGTCTGTCTTACAGTAGCATGCCGGCTCTTGGCCGGTCCACTGGCCGCCCTCCTTGCACACCCTTTCACTCGATCCCACCAAAAACAAGTTGCCATTGCAGGTGTACTTCACTTTGTCATCAATTCCAAAAATGTTCCCTGTTCTGGAGGCACCAGCTGGGATTCCAGGATCAGGGCATGCATTTTCTGCTGTGGTAACAAAAAGGGCACAAGATTAGTCATAAAACAGTCATGAATGAGGATAGAGCTCAAACCTGAAACCTGAAAGGAGGAGAAAGAAAGCACGTTGCTGTTCAGGGCTTACAATCACGGCTACAGACTGGAGTGGAGCCGCTCCACTTCCCATTTTTTAGGCAAACACGTTGGTTTGAGCCTCGCATTGTGTATCCAGAGTAGCACTCATACATGGTCTCATTGCCCACAAAGTACTTCTCCTGAGGAGGGGAGACATTTCCATTCTCCAGCACAGTGGGGTCTGGACATTCAACCGCTGCAAAATGAAACAGAAAGATCAGAGTTTTCCTGTCGAGCAGGCAGCCTGAGACGAAATGAGAAACATCATCATCGCATCACTCACGCTTGCACTTCTGAGGTGAAAACCTTCTGGGTGCTGGTCTCCAGCTGCCATTAGCTTGGCACATGCGGGTCAAAGCGGGGAATGGATAGAAACCCTCAGGACAGTTGTAGACCAACATGCTGCCTTTCTCCAGCTGCCTGGTCAGTGTGTACTCAACACCTTCACGTTTTATATCCTCGTCTGAGCAAGCACACTGAACTTCACCTCCTGAAAGGAAAATACAAGTCTGGGGCATAAAGATTTTGTGCAGATTTTAGAAAGTATGCACATTTCAGAAAGCAAAGAGCCACATAAAACATTACACAGTTGGTTCCCAGTCCTTCATAACAACTACACTCACAAAGTTAACATTATGTCTAGAGACAAAATGCCACCAATATTCATTACTGTTTATAGCTGCTTTCAGCAGCAACTGTTTTAAAAAATATATAACTTCAGCTTGACTTACAGTTAATATGGAGTCCTGTTTCTTCAGGAAAATTTGCTAATCTGAAATTACATATTAAGTATATAGTATGTGTTTTTTTCTTCTTTTAATAAAAAAAAGCTTACCCATGCAGAGGAGGCATGAAAGAGCAACAAACCAGCTCCACTCTACGGAAAGTCTCATGTTGAACCTTACACTGGGGAGCAATGTACAAATGAGAGGATTCTGAAGGAGGAGTGAATTTATTTCAAAGACGATAGTGTTCACAGAGTGGGAGTGGACAAACTATCCTGATACTTATTAACCTATGGCAAATAAAAAGAGATAAATAATCTGTTACTCAAAACTGTGAAAATGTTATCATTGCATTAGACATTACTACCAGAGAAAGTCAGTTTCAATCAGCTGAACTAATGTAGAAATAAACACAGTACTTTTAATTAAATATACTTACTGTATATACTCACTATACTAAAACTGATAGTACAGTTAAAATATTAAAACCAGTGAAAGAGAAAAGAAAAGATCTCAGGTTCCTGCTTTCACTACTTGACCCCTTTACCTGAAGGACCTCGAACTTTTAATGAAACTCAGTACCTGTTCATTTTGTGTCCTGGCCTTAAGTAGGTCATAGTTTCTTCTTTTTTTTTTTGATCCAGGATTTTCCAGCATGTGTACATGCAAGGTCACATGTTTTATCAGTAAACACAGCTGTTGTGAAATCAAGACAAACATTTGCTCCATCATTTCCCAAAAACCAAAGGCACCACTGGGTATTATTTATTGACACTCTGATTCAGTTATTGATTTAGCACTGAGTCACACCAGACTGGTTTAATTGTAGCTCTCCTGTACTCATGCAGTCATTTCTCTTAATTAACTATCCCTTAATTTGATCAGTTGCCAACTCAGCAGACCTATGTGCTAATACTCTTTATTGGGGTTTTTCATCTAATTGTGAATCAGGGACCACCATTCTGGCTAAGAAGTAACCTAAGGGCCACTGTGGGGTAGATGGACCAAATGGGCACTATTTTAATCCTGAAAGTCTAAATTATTAAATTTTATATATTTATATGGATTTGATTTTTTACAAACAATGAGTAATACATGAAATTAGATTTTTTTTTAATTCTACAGTGAAATTACATTGTTGAATGCATGGTCAGGGACCATCTGCAATGCCTTCTCAGACCACAAGTGGGCCACTGACCACTGGTTGAAAACCCATGCTCTTTATGAGTCATTAAACATATGAAAAACTCACAGTGGGGAAAACATAGCAAGGATTTATTCAGTGAAAAATACATGTATTTTAAAAATGAAAGGTCAGCAGATGACAATGTGTACAAAGATTTTTGTGGTTGTTTTGTGTGTCTTGTCATTTTCTCTCTTTTTTGTGGTCATTGTGCATCTCTTCTCTGTGTCTATATAGTCCTTTGGCCAAGGCCCCGCTGACCTCTCAGGTCCGTGGGCCTGTGCCCAGCCTGCCCAGCCTGTCCAGTAATCTATCCATAGCTGAACTTTAATCTTTTCACCAGTAATAAAAAAAAAAGCTCCTAAATTTTTTCAACTACAGTCCTCAACCCATCTCCTCTGTCTTCAGCTGACACGTTGCCAATGTTTTAGAGCAGAGAATGCTTCTTAATTTTTCATGATTTTGAAAGTTGATTTATACATTTGGCAATCTTTTTAATCATTCAAATTTGTCTGAGTGGTTAATAACACAGCTTCATGTGGTGTGACAAACTCAGAACACACATTTTCACTTTATCCCGACTTTAAGCAACATGCATAGTTACTTACATTTAATGTTTCCAAGCTGCTTCTGGACTGACCAATGTGAGATCATTGTGCATAAGATGGGGTATAAGGATCACACCAATGGAGCTTTCATACAGTCTAAATTGTTAAAATTTTTTGATTTAGTGGGATATAAGACTGCAGTGTTTATGTATAAAGCCAGGA
>NW_018127918.1:88968-90500 GCF_001952655.1 Monopterus albus
AAAAATTTAAGGGGGTCTGAATACTTTCCGTACCCACTGTAAATATAAAGGTATGTGTCAATCAAGATATATGCAAGAACAGGCTTAATGATTTATTAGATGGAACATTGTGGGTGTGGGGTATGAATGTTAACACTCTGTAATAATTCTTTAGTACATTACTTGTGTGGTGTAGAAGAGAATTATCTATGTAGAGATACTGCTTGCAAACCAATGATGGTAAGATGATGTCATGGGGTAGGACTGGATAAGTCTGACTTCTTCCTACTCCATTCAAGCATGTACTAGGTATAAGCACATTGATATTGGATTAACATTTGTTGGATATGTGTAAAATTATGTGTGACATATCAACTGTCTTTACAGGCTTGAAAGAATAAATCAAATCAAATTATTTGGATTTGTCACTGTACTGACACCAAGATGTTACACAACAAGCTGCAGTTTCCTTTAATAAACATTGTGAATTACATTTCCGTGACCATTTTAAGTGGCCATTATCATTCTAAATTTGATTTGCCTGTTACATTTTCTGCTGTGGAGTGTAACATTTGTAATCCATTTGATTTTATTTTAATTTGCTGACTCGATTTCTAAAGGGAAAATATTTTTTTGCTGAATTTTCACATCTGCATATTTTCTGTCCAAAATATCATATACAAAATCTAGTCTAGGTCGATGACCATGAAATTTACTAAGCACCTTCTTCAAAGGCCATAGATCCCCACGGCCTCTCCTTTAGCACTGCCTTGTAGACAAACCACACTACTGGTAACTCTTACAAAACTAATAAGGCCATTTTCTCTTCAACTCCTGCTGATATTAACATTCTGGGTAATGAGAGTGTGGACAAATAAGCTGTTCAAAAATTAAAATGTAGACATTTGTGTTAAGCTTTCATGAGTCAAAGACAAAAGACAAGAAGAAAGTTAAGAGTGGCAGCAACACTGGGATCAGGAAAACATGCAATTTAAATACAATTCAAAGAGAGGGAGTATTTTAAGAAATGAGGAGGAAACACAAAAGTAGAAGTAATAATGGTGAAATTTAAAGTAGACACATAATGAATGGCACACGTTCCAGGGATAGATTTGGTGGTTAGTAATCTGATATTCATCAGATGCAATTTGAAAGTCTTTATAAAGCAGGAGCTTTCACCAATGACAGTCTGTCAAGCTAATTGATGAAACGTGGATTTGAACAAGACACATTTTACATCTAGCAGAAAGTTTTGGATTTTATCAGATGTTTTGTCGAGTCATGGTTTAGAGTCATCAAATCAAATTTGTATAGCGCCAAATCACAACAAAAGTCATCTCAGGACACTTTACAGAGTAAGGTCTAGACCTGTTATCACTATTATTACAGAGGAAAAACCAAACAAATCCCCCTTGAGCAAGCACTTGGCGACAGTGGGGAGGAAAAACTCCCTTTAACGGAAGAAACCTCCTCTTGGTGGACCCCGGCTCTTGGTGGGCGGCCTTCTGCCTCAACTGGTTGGGGTGGGTGGGTAGAGGGGGGACAAAAGAAGG
>NW_018127918.1:91878-95040 GCF_001952655.1 Monopterus albus
CTGTTCACAAATGCTCTCCATCCAACCTCACTGAGCTTGAGCTGTTTTGCAAGGAGGAATGGGCAAAATTTAAGTCTCTTGATGTGCAAAACTGATAGAGACATACCCCAAGCGACTTACAGCTGTAATCGCAGCAAAAGGTGGCGCTACAAAGTATTAACTTAAGGGGGCTGAATAATTTTGCACGCCCAATTTTTCAGTTTTTTATTTGTTAAAAAAGTTTGAAATATCCAATAAATTTTGTTCCACTTCATGATTGTGTCCCACTTGTTGTTGATTCTTCACAAAAAATTACAGTTTTATATCTTTATGTTTGAAGCCTGAAATGTGGCAAAAGGTCGCAAAGTTCAAGGGGGCCGAATACTTTCGCAAGGCACTGTAGAAGGAGAGGGGAGGGGAGAAGAGAAGAGAAACTCAGAGCATCATGGGGCCCCTCAGCAGCCTAGACCTATAGCAGCATAACTAAGGGAAGGCTCAGGGTCACCTGATCCAGCCCTAACTATAAGCTTTATCAAAAAGGAAAGTCTTAAGTCTAATCTTAAAGGTAGAGAGGGTGTCCGCCTCTTACTGAGGGAAGGAGGTTGTTATCCAAAATCTCACGATATATGGTCCCATCCATCCTCTTCTCAATACGGTGCAGTCGTCCTGTCCCCTTTGCAGAAAAGCACCCCCAAAGCATGATGTTTCCACCCCCCATGCTTCACGGTTGGGATGGTGGTGTTCTTCCTCCAAACACGGCGAGTGGAGTTTATACCAAAAAGTTCTATTTTGGTCTCATCTGACCACATGACCTTCTCCCATGCCTCCTCTGGATCATCCAGATGGTCTTTGGCAAACTTCAGACGGGCCTGGACATGTGCTGGCTTGAGCAGAGCGACTTTGTGTGTGCTGCAGGATTTTAAGCCATGACGGTGTAGTGTGTTACTAATGGTAACTGTTGAGACTGCGATCCCACCTCTCTTCAGGTCATTGGGTAGGTCCTCTCGTGTAGTTCTAGGCTGATCCCTCACCTTTCTCAGGATCATTGATACTCCACGAGGCGAGATCTTGCATGGAGCCCCAGTCCGAGGGAGATTGACAGTCATCTTGAATTTCTTCCATTTTCTAATAATTGCGCCAACAGTTGTGGCCTTCTCACCAAGCTGTTTGCCTATTGTCCTGTAGCCCATCCCAGCCTTGTGCAGGTCTACAATTTTGTCCCTAGTGTCCTTAGACAGCTCTTTGGTCTTGCCCATAGTGGAGAAGTTGGGACTGAGCGTGTGGACAGGTGTCTTTTATACAGGTAACGAGTTCAAACCGGTGCAATTAATACAGGCAATGAGTGGAGGATAGGAGGGCTTCTTAAAGACAAACTAACAGGTCTGTGAGAGCCAGAATTCTTGTTGGTTGGTACGTGATCAAATACTTATTTCATGCAATAAAATGGAAATAAATTATTTAAAAATCTAACAATGTGATTTTATGGAATTTTTTTGTAGATTCTGTCTCTCACAGTTGAGGTGTACCTACAATAAAAATTACAGAACTGTCCAGTCTTTGTAAATGGGAAAACTTGGAAAATCGGCAGTGTATCAAATACTTATTTGCACCAATGTATCCTGGCAGTCATCTGGGATGTTAATTAGGTCTTTGTAGTATTTGGAGAACTTGTGAAAATTATGGCAAAGGAGGAAGAAAGTCTTAATATTATAGACCTGGCATTCAGTCTGATAATGTGCTCTGTGTGGATTTATATTTTAACTTATATTAGTGGACAAACTGGATAAGCTGTGGACTCCAAACGCACAAACAATAAACCTAACAGGCTCTCTAATTAAAGGCTTATTAATGAAAGGATCATTGTTTAAACAGTATAGCCTACAGTATGATGATGGATGTAGGCTGTAGTATCATGTTATCTCTACCTGGGATCTGGGTTTTTATTCTCTGAATGTAGGCTACATGTAGTCAATCAGTGATCACTTGAGAGATGCTCTTTACAATTGTTTCTACACTCAGTTTTAAGTAGGGGACGTTACCTAATGAATGTACCTTGTTGATCACACTCAGCAAAGACGTTTTTCACTCCTAATTGGCATATTTAGTACTTTACTTACATTTTAAATGGAATTTTATATAATTTTGATAATCCTTTTACAATGAGAGATAAACCTGAAACTGTAGGAGGCTAAACTAACTCCAGAAGATGGCAGTGATGCAACGAGCGCTACGAGTGATGCCATCTGCCGTAAAAAAGAGAACCGAAGAAGAAGCGGTAATGACGTGCAGGCGGAAGCTATCGCCAAGAAAACAACGACGCGCCAAATTTGTGTCAGCCTGTGTCAGCCTCAAATACATGAAAAAATTTGTCTAATCTTTGCGTATACATTTATAAAAAAAAAGCTACTGATTGAAGAAGGCTGTACAGGTAAGTTGTTATTTAACTACGAGTCAACAACAACAACTTGCTTTTTAACTTTGCGTTTCGTTTAGCTTGTGCATCATGTGTGTTAATTTAACAGCGCCGTTGTATTAACTTACAGAGAATGACAGTTTGTCAGATAAAATGTTAAATATCCTCACACTAAGGAATACGAACCAGAAACCAAATACGAGATATTAGAAAGTAAAGAGGTTATTAGTAGCCTGGAAAACGAGCAAGTGTTTTTCTGTGGCAGCCTAATGCAGACTATATGATTCTGTCTTCAGCATGGCGGTGCCTTTTGTGCAGGACTGGGACCTGGTTCAGACACTGGGAGAAGGAGCCTACGGAGAGTATGATCCCGCTTTGTCATTATCGATCACAATGTTTGTTACTCGTCATTTTAACAACACCGCACACACAGGTAGCGTTGCTTTCAAACGCACTAAATACAGGTTTCACCCAGGTGTATTATATGCACCGTGCTGCATTTTCTGTGCCTGCGAACGGGAGTTTTGAAGTGTAGTTTAGAGTGTTTTGGAAAAACGAGCAAACTAAGCTATAATTTTAATACATCAAAGGCAAAGGAGTTGCTTATTAATAAAGGCAATGTCATGGCTGCACATACTTTTTTTTTATTAAATTGGGAAGCTTTTTATTGCATCAATAATCAATTGTTGCTCTGCTCATGATACAAGTTTGACCCTAATCTTAGGTTTTTTACTAGGAGAGTTAAAAAAAAAAAAAACGTCTGCTGGCAC
>NW_018127918.1:95202-105289 GCF_001952655.1 Monopterus albus
CTCTTTCCTGTTCTTAGGGTCAGGCTGCTGGTGAACAGACAGACTGAGGAGGCGGTTGCAGTGAAGGTGATCGATACCTCTCAGGCCAAGGAGTGTGCTGAAAATGTCAAGAAGGAGGTCTGCATCCACAAGGTAGATCAGCCACCTTCAGTATACTCAGTGTCTGACAGCTGAAGCGTGAAAGTAAGTGCACAGCTTTATGTGAATCTTTGTGTGCCACTTACTTCTGTTTGGTAGATGCTCAACCACACCAACGTCGTGCGTTTTTTTGGCCATCGGAAGGAAGGACACACTGTGTACCTCTTCCTGGAGTACTGCACCGGGGGAGAACTGTTCGATCGAATCGGTGAGACAGATGACTGCAGGTGGTACATCTAGGACTGCGTCCACGGAGGGTTTGACCAAAGTTTGATAGTTATAATGTTAGATTGAAGTCACTGGTATGTGACATTGTCATTTAATCTGCTCTTTAAATGTTACAGCTACTATGCAAGGAATCACAATCAGAAGTGTTCAGCTTTAGACTAATATAAAAAGTTCCTGTGACAGTAGACTTCTATGTTTTATGACTTGCAGCGGAATGACAGCATTATACCCAGAGGTTAGGAAAAACTGCATGGAAATGATCACATTTAAATTAAATCTCAATATTAAAAATCAAAATGTGTCTACATTAGCTTTAAGTGATTGTTTTTGTTTGTTTTAATTGTGGACAAATGACCTGCATTTACGAAGTGAATTGTGACATATCACACCAAACTAGTTGAGTGAAAAACCGCAAATTCTTGAGTCTTCAGCTGTTTTTTTTTTTTTTCATGTATTGAATTTAAAATGCATTTTTTACCTTCAAATTTGTTTTACATAGTTCAGTGGTAAACCATGACATATTGGCAATGGATGACATGAATGGTTGACGTGTCTCAGCCTGAGATGATGGTTATTGAGATGTCCTTTTTACATCTCATTTTAGAGCCTGATGTGGGAATGGCAGAGAGAGATGCTCATAAGTTTTTCCAGCAGCTGATAGCAGCTGTGGTAAGTGAAGCGCAGCTGTTATAAGTGAAGTGCACCTGTGTGTTGATGTGACCTTCTGCACCTGTCTCGGCTGTTGTTCAATGCTTAGTTGCACTTTTGCAGGAGTACCTCCACAGTGTCGGCATCACCCACAGAGACATAAAGCCAGAGAACATTTTGCTGGATGACAAAGGTGAAGGAATGCGATGTGTGTTAAGGTGTTGAAGGAAGAACTTTGGCTTGTGTCTTAAATGAATGCTGTCTGCTGATTTCCTTTAGATAACCTGAAGCTGACAGATTTTGGACTGGCCACCGTGTTTCGTTTCAAAGGACGGGAGCGACTTCTGAATCGGCTCTGTGGGACTCTTCCCTATGTGGCCCCAGAGCTTCTCAGCCAGACAGAATACAAAGCTCAACCTGCAGATATCTGGGCTTGTGGGATAGTCCTCGCTGCTATGCTTGCTGGAGGTAAGATCAGTGTCCGGGGACACATTATTATACATATAGTACTTCTGCAGTCCAGTACATTACAGTACTGTGAAAGTTATAGTGTTATATTTTTGTAAGACTGTCAGACTTGTGGAGGCACATAGTTTTTTTTTTCCTGAGGTCTTGGCTGATTTCTTTAAATTTTCCCATGATGTCAAACAAAGAGGTACTGAGTTTGAAGGTAGGCCTTGAAAAACATCTACAGCTACACCTATTTGACTCATATCATGTCAATTAGCCAATCAGAAGCTTCTAAAGCCATGACAGTGTTTTCTGGATTTAAAGGCCCAGTCAACTGAGTGTATGAAAACCTCTGACCCACTGGATTTATGATATGGCGAAATAATCTGCAAACAATTGCACGCTGCTTTAAAAAGCACTGCAGTGAACAGGCTATTCATTGGTTTTCCTGTCGATGCGATCTTTTAGACTAATTTGTCAATTGTTTAACAACAGTAGGTCATACGAAGTTTGCAAATTTTTTCTTACTTGAAGCCCTGTGATAAAGAGAATATATGTCTTTAGAAGACTTTGCAAAATTGTTGTGCTTCTTTGCCAGAGCTGCCATGGGACCAGCCCACTGAGAGCTGCCAAGAGTATTCAGATTGGCTTCAAAAGAAAACGTACCTACCTCCTTGGAAGAAAATACAACCAATGCCTCTTAGTAAGTCCCAAATTATATATGCTTATGAACCCTGTATTTGCTAAATTGTTTTGAAACCTCGTTTAATTTACAAGCACCTTTGGCTGTTAGGTTTGTTATCCAAATTACTGATAGCCAGTCCAGATGCACGCATCCCCATCGCAGACATACAGAAAGACCGTTGGTTTACTCAAGGCAAGTATAAGTATAATAGAATTAGTTCAACTTTAAGCATGATGTTCCCTGGACTGACATCTGTTGGTGTATCTCTGCAGGTGCAAAGCAGTCAGCAGGTTCTCTAGGCTCAAGAGAAAACAAACTTGTTCGGTCAGAAGTCGGACCCAAGTCCCTGGCCAACAGGTCAGAGCTTTGTGGCCTTCTAATTTTAACTCAGTTGTATTTCTCTCTATGCCTGTAATCTGAAGACCACATTCCTCCCTCCGTAGTGATGACAGGATGCAGTTTTCCAGCTCTCAGCCTGATGCTGCAGCAGGTGGCTGGGAAGCCATGTTGCTAATCGGTCAGGCTGAAGGTCAGGTCAGTTTCTCTCAGCCAACCAAGCCGGAGCACATGTTACTGGGTAGCCAACTGCTGGGCACACCTGGAGCCAGCCAGGTAACACATGCTCACACTGCATCAGTTCCTGTTTTGTTTTATGCAATAACTCTGTGTGAATTTTCAGCAGCAGCAGAGGCCCTGGAAGCTATTTTTTCTTTTTGTTACGTTATCAAACTGTTTCCTTCTGATCTTCGTTTTAGTGTGACAGAATTTTTACAAAGTAAATTTAGACTTTATACAATCCCATTTTAAAGTGCTGTCAGTTATTTCCTGACTTGACTTCTTATCGTTCTGTTTGTGTAGTCTCTGTGGCAGAGATTAGTGCGGAGAATGACACGTTTCTTCACCACTGTGGATGCTGACTCCTCATTGTCTGCCCTGAAAGATGCCTGTGATGGCCTAGCACTTGGCTTCAAACTCACCTGTGCCAAACAGGTACATCTGCACTCAAATATACAGGATTCACATAGTTCAATCCACTATTTGACACCGATGAGTAAAGAAAACACCCCCTGCACAGCACAGCCGGACATACACACACATTTGAAGTTTTGGGGTCTCAAACAAAGCTTGAGTGACATCTAGTGGTAATATTCAAATTCCAATACCTTGGCTCACAGATTTTAATAGATTTAGTCTAATGTGTTATAAAAGTGCTGCATTAAATGTAGCTGTTATTGTGCAATATGTTCCAATAAATTAATCATTAAATATTTTGTAATATTCTCAAACCAAAAGGCCTAGCTATAACATTTTGTTGCCAATACTAAATATTACTGTAACTTATTAGTGTGGTTAAGTTCCTGTGTTTCTGATGCACTTTAACTTCATGGTTGATGTTTATGTAACGCTTGTAAGTCACAGTCACATTATCATTTTGTACAAGGTGGAAATGTTCTCATACGTATTATTATGTGCCTATTACATAGTTTAGCTGCAAAGCTTTCAAAAGGCTCTCACTCAGTGAAGCACCAGTGATATTTGAAGTTTTGAGCATCACATGTATTCTGCGTTTGATGCAAGCACGATGGGCTGACACACTTCACGGTAGTGAAACAAGTTTTGTGGTTTCAGTATTATCTGCCTGTCTCTACTTACAGCTGCTGTGGGTCATATAACACTTCAGAAGACGTATGACTGGAGCACACTCATTCATTTGCTGCTTTTAATAGTGCAAACAAATTAGACCAATAAAAGCCAGGGGGGAAATCAGTCGTGTCTTTTCTGAAATGTTGTCCTGAATCTGAGAAGCACCTGACTCAGGTGCATATTGCTGCAAGTCATGCAGAGAAAGCCTTTTTGGATCATATTACACTTTAGTTTAATGAACCTCTGTTTGCCTTTAGGTGACGGTGAGCACACTGGACAAGCGCCACAACAAACTCATCTTCAAAGTCCATTTGCTAGAGATGAATCAGAGAGTGCTGCTGGACTTCAGACTGTCTAAGGTGGGTTTTAGCATATCAAAATAGCGAATGTAAGGTTTCTGATATGAGTAAGAGCAACATCCTGTTAGTGAGGAAAAGCAACAGGGATATAGCAGAATATTTTTAAGCTTATGTGTACCCTCATCATCTAATATCAATAGTACTTCCTAATACTGTAACACGCTCATTCTGAGTCTTGGCACAGTTAGTATCGTCTTGTACTAATAGTTAATCTGGCATACTGTTGACTGTGTGAGAGATGCTGACGTGTGTATGTGTTCTGCAGGGTGATGGTCTGGAGTTTAAACGTCTCTTTGTGAAGATAAAACAGAGGCTCTGTGACATCGTCAGCACTCAGAAGATTTTACTCCCCATCACATGAGCAGCTCATACAAACAAATGCAAACTGCTACGGACGTTGGAGAAAACCCTGTATATATTTAGCTGTTCTATTGCCATTTTAAATGTGTTCTGTTGTTCTCATTATGTGTGTTTAGGTTCTTGTCTTTTGTATTTTTATCATGTGTGGAGAAAGTTAAGTGTTAGATGTCAGGAGGGAGGACAATTTTGAAAACTTGGGTCCTTTCAGCTGCTCCTCACTCCCTCTACGAGTCAATCATTATGTCTAGTTTAGTGTTAGAATGTCAACAAGGTCAATGGTACAGTAGGTGCAGACAGGGACAAACGCATGCATCCATGTTCTGCCTCTGAGAAAACTCATTTGTTCTGATTATGTTTCACATGATAGTCTTCAATAAAATATTAAAATCTCAGTGTGTTATATACTATGATAAATGCACACAGTACGGATCACTGCTAACTCAGTAAGGAAAGAAAATGCTCCTGTTGGCTGAGCAGTACCCGTGCATATCATTTAATGTGTGAATCAGTTGAGCCTTATGTCCATGCTTCAAATTGTTATGACAAAATGTTGTAATGAAATATGAGAGCTTGTAACTGTAGTTGTGTTGAAATCTAATTCACAGACTGCACATGCTGTAATGATTGCGCAAACAATCTACAAAATAATAATGTAAAAAAAAAATCAATTACAACTGAAAGTCATATATCTGTGACTATGAGCCTGTAGCCTGGACAGTGATCGTGACACTGACGGGCTCGTTATCTTCAGTGGGAGGGGCCTGGCTGGTGGTGGGGCTGGCACCCACAGGTGAGGTGGTGAGGGGTGAAGCTGCCCGGGGTAAATGCAGGGCTGGACCTGGAAAAGACCAGTGTCAAGGTTCAGCATCATGTGAGCAAGCAACAAGGTCTACTCATGGGTGAAACTGACAGGATGACTTCTGGGAAGGTTTGGAAATTTCCTCAAAGCAAAATGCTTAAACTGTTTAAAATATCAGCCGGTTTTTCAGAATAAGATTCAATTTTAAAGGCCCTGAACAGCAAAAGTGCTCACTCAGGATTTAATTTGCCTGTTTAGACTAGCGAGTACAGACTATTTCACTTTCCTGTCACATACATTGCCATCACATACATTTTATGTTCAATAACATTTGTGTATTAGTCAGGTGTTGTATTAACATGGTGAAGAAACAGGCTAGAATAACTTGTCTATTGGCCCACCGAGCACATCCATTGAGCCGAAGCTGAACGCAAGTGAACTTTGACCCGTTGCCCTAGAGCCAGTTGGAGATCCACCGAAACAAGGCAAATATTTGTATTTGTACAGAAGTGTAATAAGAATATGCAAGTTCATTTTAGTTTCACAAAATGAGACCTGGTATGTACATTTCTTGTGCTTGATGTGGGTGTATCTTACCTGGTCTGGATGATTCGCCAATCTCCTCTATTACTCTCTCTGACACGGATACTGCTTCATCCTCTGGGATGTTGATGTTTTCCTTTGACTGACTGTGCTGCCTGGACACACCAGATGAAGAAACGCTTTCAGTGGCACGGCCATGCATGTAACTAGCAGTCAGCATCAGGACAAACGGGTTATTCTCTATTCTTGGTGTTATATAAAGACAGATACTCACAAGCCAAACAGCATGTCATGTAGTCCTGTGGGGAGAAACACAGAATATTAAGCCACATAATGGGACAGTGACTTATTCATTAGCATATTAGTGCTTGTGTGTCAGACTCACGTGGATTGCTGCGGCGGTTGCGGATTATGTACACGAGCACCAGAACTGTGATGAGTGTTGCAAAGAGCATCCCGCCGATAGCTGCTCCGACCACAGCGGGGTACATGTTGGAGCTTGGTTCCGCTGCAACACATCACAGTTACACATTGCAAAATAGTACACCTCTGAAAAAACGGAGTTGTTTTCATCATATCTTTGTCTCCCTCAAGTGGTTCTCAACCCATGTCAGTGTTGTTCAATATGTACCAAATTCATGGTTGGTTGGAAACGTTATGCTCACTGTGAGAACCAGAATACAAGCATTTTGAAAAAGTGTGTTTCTTCATGACATAAATAATCCAGTTAAAACTATGTAACAACTCTTCATTTGCTAACTCTGAGTAAATATTGTTGTGTAAGTATGTTCTTTGCCAGTGGTACCGCCCCTATAACTGTTGCTTTTGGCTACAGTGGTCACTGCAGAAAAAGTGCCATAGGCTGGCTTAACATAAACCTTGTTGAACTGACACTACAAGGGTTGATAACCACTGGCCTGTCCTACCCTGACACCTGCCCTAGACCCTTAACAGTCACCTGGCTTTGTATGATCTGATCTTACTATACATGGTACATAAAGAATCGACAAGAAGCAGCACACAGGTCAGTTTGAGGAAAAGTAAAGAGCAGGGAAGGAGGTAATGGAAAAGTTTTTGGGAGGTGTGAAACAGTGAGGTGTGTGTAAATGTATGCATGTGCTTTTCAGTTGTGTGTGTCTTTCACCTATGTGGATAACAACAAAAAAGAAAAAGAAAAAAACATAAATGTTATGTTATGTCATTGTAACAGCAATCACAGCAAGACACCAGCATTGGCGATGTTTTAATAATCACCAAACTCACTGGCTATGACATTTAAAAATGTCATATTATTATTTGTAATGTGTTTGTAAAACATCCCTGAGCCAAGACCCTGTCTTTGCACAAGTCCCATCTCTGTCCTCACTTTGTTCCCTTATTATACCTGGAGTCTTTGCTACAGAAGAATATCCAATGGTGCGGTGGTTGACAGGTGTGATGCGGAACTGGTAGGTAGCACTCGGTGTCAGTCTTCCTACTGTATGACTCCTTATTTCTGGGTCCTGGATGATGTTAGCATACCAGGCTGTTGGATCACTCCTCCCCTCTATCTCTTGCTTTGAAACATTGCTGCTTCCTCTCCGTCCTGGACGCTCGGACATCCATCTGTGTTCCAGGATGAAACCTGTCCAGCCTCCTCCCTCCTCGTTCTCTATCTGCCACTCCAGCTCCACCTCATTACGCAGCTGGCTGTTGTATACTACTTTGATCAGGGTTGCATTGGGTGGCATTGGGTACCCTGACAAAGAGAAAAAATACAACCAAACAGGAATATGCACTTCTGTATATCTGTCTGTCTGTTGGTTGTGAACTGGAATATCTCAACAACTGGATGGATTGGCATGAAATGTTGTACACACACTCATGTTCCCCAGTTGTAATTACATGTTTGGTCTAGCACCACCATCAGATCTTTTCTTTGTCTTGGTTTTGATTACTAAATCCTTCCCATCAAGCCTCAGCTAAAGCTGCTCACTGGTTAGTTTAGTTTACCATAAAGACTGGAACAAGTGGGAAAACAGGCTCTTTCCAAATGAAATGAAATCCACCTGTTCCTTAAAATCCAAATGTTCCTTAAGTAGAAGTATGAAAGTATTGGCATCAAACTATACTTATAGTACCAAAAGTAAAAATATTCATTATGTTAATTAGCACATTTCACATTAATACATATTCAATTATTGGATTAATTATTGACACATTATTGTGTACCACATGTTTTAATGCTGCAGCTGGTAAAGGTGGAGCTTGTTTTAACTTTTTAATTACTGCTGGGTATGTTGTGTATTTCCTACCAGGGATCAATAAAGTCAAATAGTTATAATGTATTTTGTATCATTATTCTGATTACGAAAAGGTAACTAGTGATAAAATTTATCAAATGAATGTAGATGAGTAAAAGGTAGAATATTTGCTTCTAAAATGTAGTGAAGTCAAAGTTTGAAGCCACACAAAAAGAAAGTACTCAAGTAAAGTACAGATACCTTAAAACAGTACTTGAGTTCAGTGCTTGAGTAAATGTACTTAGTTACTTTCCACCACTGTAAAGTGGTACATGTAGCCTTGTCCTCATAAAAACAAAACTTGATATTTTTACACTTAGGTTTTGTATGTCAGTCAACAAATATAATAAAAAAAAAAATAAAAAAAAAAAAATTGCTTCCCCTTGACCACTAAAGTGATATTGATCTCTGTCCCTCCCACTGCATTGGAAGTGGAGCACCTGTACTCGCCACTGTCTTGACTCTCGTCTGTGTCTCTCACAGTCAGATTGGCCCACTCAGATGTTCGAAGCAGGGTGTACTTGGAAGTGTCCTGGATGTCCTCGCCCTGATTGTTAAACCAGTTGATTTCATTGATAGGAAGATAGTTGGCTTTCAGGCTGCAGGTGAGCTGGACATCACTCCCCTCATATACAGACACAACTCTGCGCTGTGTCAGCAAAACAGGGGCCTCTGTGAAAATGGTGACAAGTGAGTAAATCTTTTAATCAAAGTTATATTTACTATTTGTTCTGACCACGTGCACTGACCCAGTGAGAGCCTGCAGGTTTTAGTTAGGGCCAGAAGTGAATGTTTAGCATGGCAGGTGTAGGGCTTCTCGCTGCGGGCAGTGCCATAGCGAAGGACGAGGATGTTGGAGTTTTCTTCTCCGCCTTTGCCTTGGCCACCCGGGCCCTCCCACCACACCAAGGCTTTCGGGGCCCCACCATCCCAGGAACAAGACAACATCAGATACTGCTGGTTGTTAGTCACATAGGCAGAACACAGTGGCTCTCCAGGGGGAACATCTGGTGGAAAAGCAAAGGTTCAAGTTAGATGTGAGGGGTTTGGAGAACAGAGAATGTGGAGAACCTTTACTGTCACTGTCCATTTCTCACATGTGCGTGTGCTGCACTCTGTTGACTGTTTGAGCGCCGGGTGGGAGCCCGTGCATGTAAACATGCTGTTGGAAGGCAGGCCTTCAGACGGCAGCAAGATGTTAGTGTTGGTCATTGGATTTGTTTGCTGTGCTGTGCCAGTCGGGTCTTGTTCCACATGCTGCAGGTCTCCAGTCCAGTGGAGGGAGGGGGAAGGGAGTCCACCGGGCCATGAGCAGAGCAGTCTCAGAGAGGTGTGATTCAGAGCTGCCTCCACTGAACAAGAGGGGGAGCCATTGGGTGGGTCTGTGGGAATAAGATACAGCGTAACGTGGAAGTGATGTGCAAAGTGGGGGTTATATGTGGTCATGAGAGCGGAAAAGAGGGCCTGCGATGCTGCAGTATTCAGGTTGTTGAGTTTGAATCATCTTACTGGAATTATATCCATCCATCCATCCATTTTCCTCTGCTTATCCGGGACCGGGTCGTGGGGGCAGCAGTCTAAGCAAAGATGCCCAGACTTCCCTCTCTCCAGACACTTCCTCCAGCTCCTCCGGGGGAATGCCGCGGCGTTCCCAGGCCAGCCGAGAGACATAGTCCCTCCAGCGTGTCCTGGGTCTTCCCCAGGGCCTCCTCCCGGTGGGACATGCCCGGAACACCTCCCTAGGAAAGCGCCCAGAAGGCATCCGAAACAGATGCCCGAGCCACCTCAGCTGGCTCCTCTCGATGTGGAGGAGCAGCAGTTCTACTCTGAGCTCCTCCCGGGTGACCGAGCTCCTCACCCTATCTCTAAGGGTGCGCCCTATACTTACTTCACTATACTTCACTCACTTATTGCACATTATTTAAAGGACCATGACATTGTCACTACATGT